>NC_134408.1:71704050-71894050 GCF_038048845.1 Mixophyes fleayi
ACACATGCAGTACTATTACATTTTCTTAGTTTAGCTTTATCGTAGTTTAGGGCCTGCGTGTGTTAGAAAGAGACAGTAGAGCACCTTCATAAAAAAGTAGAACTAAAAAAACGCTGCAGAGCATTTCTCAATCCAAGACTGTGCCTTCTCCTAGAAGATACCTGCAGAACATAGCTCATCACCAAACAGTATCTGCTCCCGAAAGATCCCTGCAAAGCATCCCTCCACCCAAAAAACATTTCCCACACTGCATGTGTGTATTCCAGTGAACACAAATCTGTGAATTAGCAGCTCCACCATTTTGTGATTGACAGCAATCTCACTTCATGATAGTGCTGAATCTGCAGCTAACCACATGATGTAATGGCATACCATGTCTGTATTGCGCAAGTAACACGTCCATTAAGGTTTCTGCCTTAATCGTCGTAATTTCATTGCTTTTTGGAGTTTGAGTGAAAGAGTTTCAATAGTTTTCTGACATTTTAGATGGTGTGTAAGGAACCTTAATCGGACATGTTAAACTGTAGGGTTTTTTTGTCTATGGAATTTCATGGCTTTTTGTTAAGTAAAAATATTGATAATAAGTTTATAAGCCTAGAATCGTACGGCCGTTAAGAATAACTTGGCCCATATAATTTCCACTATTTTTCTTAATCCCTAAAAAACAAGATTTTTAATATTGCTCTATTGTACTAATCTCTACCACCTCTGTTGGATGACTATCCCACCTATCCACTATGGTTTAGATAAAGTAATTTTTCCTAAGATTATCTCTAAACCTAGCACCCTCCATTTCCAGTGCATGGCTTTCTCTCAAATATACCCCAATGCCCACCAGCTTTGTGATCGCATGCACACATGCCATCGCCAAGTGCACCAGCTTTACTATCACGTCACTCCTATGTGCACAAGCTTTTTTTTAGCACGTCACACCAGCTGTGGACCAGCTATTCTCTCACTTGTAACCCCCATTTGCACTAAATTTCTCTCACTTGTCACCCACTGCACAATAGATTTTATCTCAAACCACCCCCTGTGCACCAGTTTTTCTATCACGTTACCCCCATTCACACTAGCTTTTCTCTCATTTGTCACTGCCTATGCACCAGATTTTCTCTCACATCACCACTTATGTGAAAGAAAAGCTGGTGCACATCATCCCTTGCGCACCAGCTTTGTTTTCATGTCACCCCTGAGCACCAAATTTTCTCTCACGTCACTCCTATGTGCTCAAGCTTTTTTTTTATCACATCACACCCTGCACCCCTGCTTTTCTCTCAATTGTCACCCCCTGCACACAATCTTTTCTTTCTCATGTCACACCGAACCGCAGCTTTTCTTTCATGTTACCCCTTGCGTACCAGCTTCCAGTTCTTGTCAATATGAACAATCTGAATAGAATCATCTCAGAGACTCTCCATCGAAACAATAAGAGAATAAATGGATCTGTATCATACAAGCCGACTTCTATTAGTCCCTTAAATTGTAAACGTAAATTGTGCTGTCTTACCCAAAGTCCAGCTATTGGTGGTTTTCCTAGTGGACAGAAGTTTATCTCGTGGTTTCCAATGGAGATCTCCCAGGAGTGTTCTCTGTGTCCACATGCTGCCATGTAGTCTCCACTATCAGATGACCACAGTCAGCTTGCTGTCTCTCCCTCATATGTGTGCTGCAAATTACTTCTGAATGTCTCTGGCAGAGTGCATCTCTCTATATCCTATGCATTCCACTGAGAACCATTACTTCCAGATACTGCAGAGAATTAGATGGGCACTTGGCTAGATATACATGCGCTCTGCAGTTATAGATGTGCAATGCACTGAGATTGACAGTACTTTAGAAGAAATTTATCCGCAGCGCAGTGGACTAGATAGAGATTTATATTGCGCGTTGTAGTATACTGCACACTATCTGCTTCCCTACTGCCCTCTAGATTATTTTGTTATCTAATTACTTCAATATATTATCCTAGAAATTACTTAACTCTTGGTTGCCACCTGGTGATCAATTTAGAACATTATTTACCTGGCAATTTAACTGTACTGGGTGATATTAGTATCCTGTTATACATTAAACCAATGGGGAGGAAAGGAACCTGTGGGAATATTTACATCCTGCCCGTATGTGACTGGATCACTGATAAATAACTACTGGCATAAATTTATCTAAAGGAAATAGCGCAGGGCGCTTATTTATATAATTGCACATGCACTTATTTTTGATATTGTATATATTTTGGTAAGGGAAATCTTTAATTTCTGAGACCAGAGGAAGACATTCGTTTCTTGTTTAATCTTGCTAGAGGAGATGCATTATTTCTTAATGTGTAGATGTGATACAATCATCATCAACATTTATTTATATAGCGCCAGCAAATTCCGTAGCGCTTTACAATTGGGAACAAACATTAATAAGACAATACTGGGTAGTACATATAGACAGAGAGGTAAGAGAACCCTGCTCACAAGCTTACAATCTATAGGACAATGGGAGTTTGAAACACAAGGGCATGTGCTACATCATATTGCACAATGGACCAGCTAGAATGCAAAGGTAAAATTATTGACTGGGCTGTGTGTGTGGCAATGTTGGTCAGAGGGTTGTTGTCTTGCGTTAGCAGTGTAGAGGGTGGTAATAGGGTAATCTAGGTAGCTTAAGATGGTGGTTGAGGAATATCATAACCTTGTCTGAAGAGGTGGGTTTTCAGAGAACGCTTGAAGCTTTGAAGACTAGAGGAAAGTCTTACTGCGCGAGGGAGGGAATTCCACAAAGTGGGTGCATCCCGGAAAAAGTCCTGTAACCGGGAATGGGAGGAGTGGAAGAGAGACGTAGATCTTGGGCAGAACGGAGTTCTCGAGTTGGGAGATATTTTGAGACAAGTGAGGAAATGTATGTCGGTGCAATTGTGTTCATGGCCTTGTATGTTAGTAGAAGAATTTTATATTGGATTCGTTGAAATACAGGCAGCCAATGTAGAGATTGACAGAGTGGCTCTGCAGAGGAATAACGGTTTGTAAGGAAAATCAATCTAGCCGCTGCGTGCAAAATAAATTGTAGGGGTTCAAGTCTGACTTTGGGAAGACCAGTAAGGAGGGAATTGCAATAGTCGATGCGGGAGATGATGAGTGCATGAATTAATGTTTTTGCAGTGTCTTGTGTCAGATATGTGCGTATTCTGGAAATGTTCTTTAGGTGTATGTAACATGATTTAGATATAGGGTTGATGTGGGGAATAAACGACAGTTGTGAGTCAAGGATTACACCTAGGCAACGAGCGGGTGGGATTTATGGTCATGTTATCAACAGAAATAGAAATGTCAGGCAGGAAGCTTTTGTTTTTGGGTGGGAATATTATTAATTCAGTTTTTGAAAGATTGAGTTTAAGTTGGCGAGAAGACATCCAAGATGAAATGGCAGAAAGACAGTCACTAACGCGAGACAACACAGATGGTGAAAGATCAGGAGAGGATAGATAAATTTGTGTTTCATCCGCATAGAGATGATACTGAAATCAAAAGGAGCTTATTAGTTTTCCAAGAGAAGTGGTGTAGATAGAGAATAGCAGAGGACCTAGGACTGAGCCTTGTGGTACTCCTACTGATAAAGGAAGCGGAGCAGAGGTGGATCCAGAGAAATGAACACTGAAAGAGCGATTAGATAGGTAAGATGAGAACCAGGATAGGAAAGTGCCTTCAAGACCTAGGGATTGTACCGTTTGTATGAGGAGAGAATGGTCAACAGTGTCAAATTCAGCAGAGAGATCCAGGAGAATTAGAAGAGAGTAATGGTTATTACTTTTTGCTGTGATCAAATCATTGACAAGCTTGGTCAGCGCAATCTCTGTGGAGTGTTGAGAGCGAAAGCCTGACTGAAGAGGATCCAAAAAGTTGTTTGCTGTAAGAAAGTGTGTGAGGCGTGTGTAGGCAATTCTCTCGAGAAGCTTGGAGGGGCATGGGAGCTGAGAGATGGGGCGGTAATTTGCAAGAGAGTTAGGGTCAGAATTTTGTTTTTTTAAAATGGGAGTAATCACTGCATGCTTCAATAGCCTTTGTGGATGGAAGTCTTGTGTGTGTTGTGATTTGGGGAAGTGGCTTGTTTGGGATTTGTACCTTTCTTTGGGAATGTGTATTTTGGATTGTCTGAAGAGGGGCCCCATGCTAATTAGATCTTTTGAGGTGTGAAGGTCCAAAATTGAAGGCAGGAACTTTTAATTAAGACTGGCTCCTAGATTGTCTGCATTTGAAAACCAAGATGCAGGACATCACAGTATCTCTAGAATTTCATAGAAAAGTGTAAATATTGTTGGCTTTGCAGCGCATGTATATCCATGTTTGTGTAAACACATTGCATCCTGATTCTAAAAAAATAGTCTGTGTCCAAATCAGTATAAAAAGTAAATTTTTCCATTCATCCTTCCTTCAATTATATGCAGCATGCTAGTACCATGTAAAGAAAAACAGCCCCACACCATGATGTTCCCACCTCCAAACTTCACTGTCGGTATGGTGTTTTTTGGGGTGATGTGCAGTGCCATTTCTCCTCCAAACATGGTGTGTATTATGGCATCCAAAGAGTTCAATTTTGCGGTCATCTGGCCACACTGTACTTTCGCAGTAATTCACAGGGTTGTCCAAATGTTGTGCAGCAAACTTTAGACGAGCTTTAACTTGTTTTTTCTTCAGCACAGAAGTCTTGCGTGGTGAGAGTGCATACAGGCCATGGTGCTTGAGTGCATTACTTATGGTTTTCTTTAAAACAATTGTACCTGCTAGTTCCAGGTCTTTCTGAAGCTCTCCACAAGTGGTCCTTGGTTCTTTGACAGCTCTTATGATAATTTTATTTACTACTCTGTCAGAAATCTTGCGAGGTGCACCTGGCCGTAGCCGTTTTATGGTAAAATTATGTTCTTTCCACTTCCGGATTATGGCCCCAACAGTGCTCACTGGAATTTTCAGCAGTTTAGTGATCCTTCTGTAACCAATGCCATCGGTATGTTTTGTAACAATAAGGTAGCGAAGGTCTTGAGAGCCCTTTGCTTTTACCCATCATGAGATGGTTCTTGTGTGACACCTTCGTAATGAGACACCTTTTTATAGGACATCAGTTGTGGCTGAACCAGCTGGCAGGATTGCTTTCTAATTTCCAATAGATTTCAGCTGGTGTCGGCTTTCCATGCCTTTTTGCACCTCCCTATCTTCATGTGTTCAATACTTTTTCCCTGTGTCATTTCACATGACACAAACCTTAAATTATGTACATCTATGGTTTGATTTGTTTGCATGTGTGGATTGCAAGGGTTGTTGCTGCATGCTACAGTATATTTATCTCCTGTTAGTGCAAGTTGGCTCAGTAGGCTATATTCAGATTCAAAATCCCCCAGTTGAAGCAGTGGTGGCGAAAAATCTCTTAGCAATGCTCCCATTTGAAGCAACTTTTACTTTTTTGACAAAAACTTGATTTGTTGGTTCAGAAGATCACTGGAAATTTTGTTTAATCGTTTGCCACAAGAGCAATCAATTAAGGAGATTTTCATATTCTTTCTGTAGACAACAATTCATGGAAGCTTGTAATTGAAGGGCTGGGAAACCGTATTCTATTCAGTTTGATAACCCTTACTGTCCATTTGGCACTTTAGAGATAAAAGAGGGAAGCCAGGACAGCAAATGACAATTATGCTATCTGATCTGTTTATTCCTGTGGAATGAAGAATTGCAAACGTTTGCAGAGGTCTGGAAATTAACCACTCTAGAGCAGTGGGTTCAAGATGTAGTCAGCAAGGGCTACAATATAGAATTTCCTCAAGTACCCCAAGGGAACAATTTTGTAAAGTCCCGATCTCCATTCTCTCGCCTGAAGTTACAAGAGCTAAAAGACCGTCTACAGTCGCCAGACATTGAATCTATTGGATCTATAGGAACCTTGGTCAGACCTAAGCCTCTAAGTACAGGAAACGTCATGTCTGTTTTTCGGCATCAGTGGAACTTACAGAGATAGTGGAGTCAGCTTGGAAGCAGCCAGATCGTAAGTTTGTTATACCACGCAGATTTCCAGTCCTTTATCCCCTGCAGGCGTTCGAAGTGGCCCGCTGGAAACAGGATTCAAAGGTGGATATGCCAGTGGCCAGGTTGGCCCGCCATACTACTCTCCCAATGCTGGGTTCTAAGGCACTCCCTGAGCACAGGGTGGAGGGTTTTCTTAAATCCATCTTTCTGGCGGCAGGTGCCTCACTGAGACCAAAGCTGTCTTCAGCGTGGGTCGCCTGGGCAATGGAGACCTGGGCTGACCAGCTGGTAGATAGATAGAAGATAGACAGACTGATTTGAACTGGAACCAGTGCCCACATATGGCTTAATTTTTGGTGGTTATCATACAGTATGGGTAGGCAAGAAAAGTGCAAATGCCTCTTATTAGCATAAACTTACAAAAATGCGCTCTTGCATTTTCAAGGCATTCAAAGGAATAATATTTCAGAGCAAGAAAACAGTTATGTACTAGACTGGACAATGGCAAGCAGAGCCAGTACTTATATGAGTTTACTATGGCCATATACATAGCCCGCTTCCACTCTTGATTGGCAGATTAATGCATCATTAATGCTAAATTTGATAACTGTTGTGTAATACAGCGACACTGGTAGAGGAAACCACTAGTTACATGTGTACACTATAGACACACACATTAGCAGCTCTCACCTCCCAATGGCAAAAAACTTCTTTAATTATTCTACGTTTTTGAGCAGGTCTGTATGCTTAATTATATTAGGAAGATGTACTATATTAGGAGAGTTAGAAATGTGTTTTAGCGTCAATTACACACTAAATCTGCTGTCATTTTCTATTTTAAATGGACAACGTCTTTCAGTTTTAAAGATAGACAGACAGATAGACAAACAGATAGATAGATAGATAGACTCCTATCTTCTTCCCCTGGCTCTACATTTAAAGGAGGCCTCTGGTTACCTGTATGAGGCTGCTCAAAAAAACTGGGATGCCGCTGCAGAGTCAAAGAAAGCTCTGAAGGCTCTTCCCTACTCGGGCTCAGCTCTTTTTGGCCCAGAATTAGATAATATTATATCTCAGGCCACAGGAGGTAAAAGTACCTTTCGTCCGGTGAGTACCTCTAAACCTAGGGTTCCAAGGTCTTTTCACCAATCCCTTAGGGGGCAAGAGGCCAAAACTTTAAGGGCAGGTCCTCTGTGGCCAGAGGTAAATCCCAGAGAGCCCTATTCTCTACAAAACATCCAGAGCACAGGCTCATGGACACACCGGCAGCCTGACTGGACCCTTCCCCTCTCCGTGACCGTAGGGGTAGGGGGGCGCCTGTTGTGGGTCATAATTCTTGGAGTGGCAACCCCCCAGAACTTGAAAAGTTGGGTGTTCATTCCGGGGGTCAGCATAGCTGTTGTTCTAGGGTTGCCCCCCCCCTCCTTGTTCTTTTCACATAATGATGACACTAAATTGAAGCCAGTCTGTCGCTTTACTTCCTTCAGCAGTCATCTGCCGAAATATGGCCGGGAGCAGGTTTCCTTCACTCTCTTTGCCCCTCAGACCTCTCCTCAAGAGATGGCTGGGCATGAAAATTTACACTCTATAGATAATCCCCCGGGGGGGCCTAGTCTCATTAATTCCTGCAGGGCCCCTTTAGCAGGCAGAGGGACTTTCCATTGCTGGCCTTTCTAGGACAGCTTCTGGTGAGCCTGGGGGTTCCCGATTGGCCCCGACACATCGGGGCCACAGACATTCTAAGTAGGGTAGCAGTTCCAAGAAGGTTTCTGCAACCTGTTATGGCAGGGCCCCGTTCTTTATCAACACCTACCTCTGTGGGTTTTGATGGCATGGTCTTTGAGGCCAATCTCTGGCGGTCCAGAGGGCATTTCTCCAGAATGGTAAGCACCATGCTGCAAGCCAGGAAACTGACCACAGCCCACATTAATTACAGAGTATGTCATACCTACATTAAGTGGTGCGAACGAAGACTCTACCACTTGACTAATTTTCAACCTTCCCTTATCCTAGCCTTCCTCTAGGATGGCTTGGATGCAGGTCTGCGACTTGGGTCCATAAAGGTCCAGGTGTCAGCCTTATCTTTCTTTTCCCAACTGAAAATAGCTGATATTCCGGAAGTAAGAACCATCCTCAAGTGGTCCTGCATATACAGCCCTATTATATTACGCCTTCGGCTGCCTGGGACCTAAACTTGGTTCTGACCATGCTTCAGAGGTCTCCCTTTGAACGAATAGGTTCATCAGAGTAGATCCTTACGTGAAAGGTGGTATTTCTCCTGGTCATTTCCTCTGCGCAGCGGGTGTCTGAGCTTGGGGCCCTTTCTTATCAGTCCCCCTATCATATCTTACACAATGACAGGGCTGTGTTGAGAACAGCTCCGTCTTTTTATGGCCGGCTTCTAACCAGACCATTGCTAGGTGGATTACGTCCACAATGAAGCAGTTCTGAATGGCCTGCGCCTAGTCGTATTGCCGCCCATTCCACCAGCTCCTTGGGCTGCGCATAACGGGGTCTCAGCGGATCAGCTCTGTCAGGCAGCCGCCCGGTCCTGTGTCCATACCTTCACTAGGTTTTATCAATTTAATGTGTTTGCATCACCCAGTTTCAGCAAGTGTTGCGGACCGGACTGTCAGAGTGGTCCCTCCCTTAGGGGGCTGCTTTGGTACGTCCCCATGGTACGCAGGGTCCCCCAGGTGGAGATAAGAGAATAGGATTTTTTACTTACATTAAATTAATTTCTCCGGGTCCATCTGAGGGCCAATGCATTCCCTCCCTTCTGCTCTTCTGTGGTTATTCTATAGGTGTTGGGGATCCTTTCCTTCGGACATTTGCATTACACACTAAAGTTCACACGTGGTTGCAGACGGGATATAACCTGTCAGCAGAAAAGTTAACTACTTGAGTGCCTTCTCCACGTTCCCTCACACAACCCCATGGTAAGCAGTGTCCCCCAGATGGACTCAGAGGAATTTTCTCACAAAAAATCCATTTCTCTTTTTAAATCTCCCACAGAAAACTACCTCCAGGAACCCTGAACCGGGATCTGGCTCTCCCCCTTTGCCAAAAATAGTACCAGAGGGAGAGAGACCCCCTACCTGCCACTAGCTAAAGCGCTTTGAGCTCACTAATGCGGCTTAACCTCCTGGAACACCAGGAGGCGCTGCACCCCCTGAATCTATGTGATTCCAGGAGGCTGGTGTGAAAGTTGAAGTTGAGAGTTGGCTGCCGGGGGGTGAAGGATCCAGGGCTGCAGCCGCCACTGGACCACCAGGGACAGGGCAAGTACTTTTATTTTATTACACACATATACATTCACTTTATATTTACATTATACATATTTTACATTTAAAATACACAGTTACACTCCCGGCGCCTAGCACCAGGAGTTAACCCCTCTGGAATTAACTCCTAACGGCGCTGTAGCACCTACACACCAAAACGTTTAATATATAATTAATACTCTACAACATTAGAACACTTTACATTTATACACTCCCCTGCGTCTAGCGCCAGAGTTTAACCCCTTACATGTTGCAGCGGTGGGTACTACCTTCCCAGCGCTGCAGCGCACATTTCCAAACACATTTATTTAATTACAACATTTAAAACACTTCCTTATGCCCACAGAGCCTAGCGCCAGAGCTTTAACCCCTCCGGCGCCCATTTCCAGATGGCCGCCGCATGAGTGCGGAAGCCACACCTCCATGAAGACATAACTGCTGGGCCGGCATGTCAGTACAGTTTCTGCAACAAAACAGATGATATACTGCAGCAGCCAGTTGCTGCTACTCAAAGGGTAGACAGGAAGTGCCCCAGGTAAGCCCACCTATCTAAAATAAAATAGACTCACTACACTAGAAAAGCTCCTTATTCAGCTTAGAGACACAAAAGAGACAGAGTGAAGGAGGAGTCACCTTATATACCCTATTCTTTTTCCGGTCTCTAGTCAGCTGTTTAGAGAATTAACCCATTGTGAGAGATGAAGGGGAGGAAACAAAGGAAAAAGTGATTAACACAGGGAAGGGACATCAAGACCAACATCGCCTGAATTAATTTAATTCATTAGTATACAAGGAGCATGGGATCACTGTAGACTATACAGATATAAAGAGTCATGATTTAAGTTAACATTATTAACTCGCCAAATTCTAGGTGGAATTTGGTATTTGAATTATAAAGCAACATCAAGAGAGATGCAACATATATTATCCGTGCAGTTTTTATTTGTTTAACTCTGACTTCCAAAGGCATTGATCTGAGCAGCACAACAAAGCAAGTGTTAATTTAACAATTATGGGGCATGGGCATGTGTGAAATCAAATACAGTAACCAAATGCACATATGGGTAAGAATACTCAGATTCAGGAGTAAATAAATGCCCAAATAAACATCGTTGACCACCAACACAGACATCAAAGTTTAAAGTCCACTTTTTGAAATCCCGCATTTTATATATATTTTATACAATAATCTATTGGAGTTAAACTTCATAAGCTATACAAGCAGGCCATAACAGCAATAATGCCTTGCAATTGAATTACAATTTTTTTTCT
This sequence comes from Mixophyes fleayi, assembly GCF_038048845.1. NCBI lineage: Eukaryota > Metazoa > Chordata > Amphibia > Anura > Limnodynastidae > Mixophyes > Mixophyes fleayi. Next base: position 71,714,609 of record NC_134408.1, read on the forward strand.
TTTCTAATAAACTCATATGTTGAGATGCAATGCCGCTAACTTCATAAACAATGCTAGTTAGAAAAATGTATTCCATCTTCTACTTTTAATACTAGACATTATCACAGTATATATGAAGTACAACTGTAGATATTTTCCATACAGTTGAATGGCATCACTCTGCATTACATCTTTGCCAAGGGCCTGTGCCAAACTTTTATTGCATTTTATTGCATTTTTGTGCTGCATCAATTTTGCCAGGAATAATGTTCATGTTGTATTGTACCCAATCAAATTTTAGATAACTTTTTTTGGCACAGACAGGGCATTCCTTCAGTAATGATGGTTAGTAAATATCTCATCCACACAAACAGATACACGTTTTTCTCTCTAATATTAAGAAAAATATTTTATTTTTTTTAAAGAATGTAAAATGCACTTTTATGATTTTGCCTTGCCTATTTACAAGTTCATTTAACACATTAAATGCCCATATTTTAAAAAACTTAAGATAAAGTGGGTCTTGCTCATGAGAGCTTACAATCGCAACAAATGAGATATGGTGTTAGCTGATTAGAGGAAGCTGCATAAAATGTGGTGGTTGGAAATTGTTACAGAGTGGTGGGGGCTAACAATAATCAGAATATGGTGTTTCTGCCTTTCTGCAACTGTTTAAATGTTAAGAAGTTGGGAGAAAGGCACACAGAATAGGATTGGTGCTAGAGTATTACAGTAGTCATCAGTGTGAAAATAGACATCGTGACCAATAAGTTTTGGGATGACTCTAGTGCCCTTTTGGCAGAGTTATTTGGTATTAGCTGGCATATGTAGGACGGGGCAAAAATTGTGAATGACTTGTAGATTAAGTACTTGCAAATCTTACCTACTCCTTCAACATAGAAAACAGAGGTGTAAACAATATAGCCAAAGAAGATCGATATTCAGTGGTAAAAAGCAGCGTCATTACTTTATTTTATTATGGAGTTGTGGAAAGAGGAGTTAGTCTGGTAGAGTGGGATGGCAATATTTGGGAAAGTAATCTGTTGCAAGGAAATCAAATTTCTTATTGCATTAGTCTTACGTGTAGTGGTTGGTAATGGCCATGAAGTAGTTATAGTAGGAAGAGGTGGGGAAGAATGGCACAAAATGTTGAATGTGGGAAAAAGAAAGTACAGATTAAAGGAATACAAGTGAAGAGTGGTAGATTCTGTGTCCAGCTAAATAAGCACAAATAAGCATAAAGGGGCATATTCAATTGTTGACGTTATAGCCAAAAATCTTGCGACACGCGAACTATTACCGTTATTGCGGTAATAGTCCGTGTAAATACCGTTATTACGGTAGTTTTCTCGCTGGATTTCAGATCGCAGCTCCCTGAGCCGCGAGCTGAAATCCAGCTTACTATTACCGTAATAATGGTAATAGATTTAACGCCGCGGGATATTCAAACAATTGAATATGCACCAAATAATTTGTAGTTGTGAAGAGTAGTTTTATAGTTAAATTAAAAGTACCTTAATTGTATAGTCTCAGCAGTAAAATTTCACTTGGATAAGTACTACCCCTTATATGGCCACTACCAATCAGAAACATTTATTTTCAAGCTTACATTTTTAAATGTACCCAAGTGGCACAAAACTCTTATTGTCCTCAAATCTTTGCTTATATGAATGAAAATTTCTAAAATCTCCTGTGTAATGTGGATGGTTTGTGTACATATTTAATATACAACTATTTGTACAATAATGTGTATATTATGCAATACAAAATTTAATAGTGCACTAGAAGATGAAAAATCCCCAACAAAGCTAAAAGAAGAAATGAAGAAATATACGACTAACCTGTCTTGTATTTTCATCAATAAGGTCAAACAAGGCTCTTGAAGTAGCTAAAATCAATTCTTTACACCTACAGAAAAACACACATTTATATAAGGATCAACAAAATACAATAGATGAAGACTATACAAGCAACATGTTTTGCTTTTTTCGTTTAAAAGGATTGTGGTAAATTATTCTAAAATACAAAACAGAATATCTGATAAGCAAATAAAAAAAGGGGAGTGACACATTTTGTCCAGAATTCTCAAATTTGCTTTGTTTTGGTAATCTGGTCCTGTGATTTTAAATTGCCAGATTATTTTATTCATAGATCATATGTGGTGATGTCTATGCAGACTGATTCTCAAACTTTAGTAAACCTAAATGATGAGGGATACCTACGAGTCAACTTTCAAACAAATGCAAATAATAGAGCCATAAAATTGTTGCCTATAGTTTAAAATACTCACCACACTATAGAAAGATGGTCTGTTGAGGCCCATGTCCTCGGAATTCCAGTGCTCTGTAAAAGTTATCTAATCTTAGAGGAGATGTTGAAGATATATGGGTATTTTTCAAGCTCTCAAAACAGGTATGAAATAAGCTTGCCCAATTATGTAATATAGCAAAAGCATTGAAAGTAACAGAGTTGTTAGAAAACAGAAGATCATTGTAACAACACAGTGGAATCTCATCTAATCCATATACAAAACCAAAATTAGCAAAGATGTAGGAACAAAAAAGAAAAGAAAATCCATGAACACATTAGCATATAGATTGACATTCTCCTTCTCTAACATCACCTACACCCAATAACAACACACTTCCCATCTAGCATTATTGCATGTTACATAGCTTAATCTTCAGCACACCACTGCCTACATGCTCTCCCTACCAATCTTTATTCAGCAAACCCTCCCCACCTGCTCAGACACTGTCAATAGAAATAACATTACACTATAAAACACTTTCTAATTTAATTCACCTGCCATAACATGGGCAGCAACACATCCTCAGCTCTTACCCCCCAGAAATGTAACCACAAAATATACAAAGTTAACTCCCTTTCCTACAATTACAAGCCTTATCCTAAGAGTGCAGCATACAAACACCTGTCACCAGTACCATAAAAGTCTGTTTAATATTCAGTGGGTGCCCAGAGAAAGTACTTAAGTTGGGGCTGCATATATTATCTATTGTTTATGAATCTGTATCATACTGGTCATTATTTATGCATGCTGAGTATCTGTAACAGGGCAATGAGTAGCCTTAGTAAGTCTCATTGAGAGTTTACACTTTTTTTTTTTTTTTTTAAGCTAACTGGATACTTTCAGGAATATTTATTAGCATAAACTGCTACTTTCATCTTTAATCCTCCATGGCAGCCATAACTCTGGGATGTACCACAGCAATTCAGTAGGGAGTTCCACAAAAGAGATTCAGGCAGCCAAATGTGCTGCAAATGAAAATTTTGTGGCTTAACTGAGACAATTTCTCACAAACTGAGAATCTGATGTTAATCACTAGTCCACGTCCAGCTTCTTGACTGCGAAAGCCTGAGCCTTGTTTGCCCACCATTTTGCCCCTGCGTTGCTTTGACACAGAGTAACTCTGGCACCTTACTCTCATTACTCTTGTATACCTGTATAAAAACTTCCCCGATCCATCTTGAAATGGCTTGTTTAGAAGGAGCATATCCGTTCCTAGGCCCAGACAGAATCAGAAACAGTTGCTTTGCGTTTCTGAACACTGTTATCCTGGACAGATAAGGAAATTGATCTAATGAAGTCCAGTTAATTCAGTTTCTCCATCTTTTGGCTGTGGACACAAAGATGGCAGTACAACCTCCTGATTAATGTGAAACAGACACTACCTTAGGTAGAAATTCTGGGTTGGCACCATTTCATCCATATAGACATTGAGAAAAGACTCCTAGCACTACAATGCCTGACACTTCCAACTCTGCAAGCAAATGTAATTGCTACCAGAAAAATCACCTTCAGTATCCATCTCAATGAAACTTTTTGGAGTACCTCAAAAGTGTCAGACAACAGTCTGTTTAGAGCTAAAATAAGGTCCCATAGGGCCACAAAGGATCTGATGGAGGGACAAAACATATTCACGGTGTCGAAGTCAGCAAATTGGATAAAGTCATTTCAATTAAAGTCGAGCAAACTTGGTTGTCTTTGTCTGAAAAGATGCGTACGGTACGCTACGACGTACAAGGTCACGCTACGGCGTGAAAGGGCGTACGCATCCACTACACGTGGCAGCAACAGTAATTGGTCTTTTACAATACATTCGCACAAACACGCATACTTATAAAATAGTACACATTAATGGTAGTTGCAACACATAGTCAGTTATGTCGAAATATAGTAGTATTTATATGTTATATTAGAGTTACATGCATATTCGTGAAATATACGGAACAGGTTGAAGGAATCATATCATGAGTGGTATCATAATAAACCTCCTTACATTTCCTACTGTTTGGTTCACTCTGCAAAGGAATCGCAGAGTGCGTACACAAGTTATGAATGATAGGGAATTATGAACTACTTAAGACTAAGGAATCTTGGCGGGAAGAGCCGAGCATACCCCCTGGAGAGGTGACCCCCTCTTTTGGATTCCTTAGGATGAACTAGCCAATGATTGACAACCCCTTGGACCTTCCTGAGACCTGGACCAATAGATGCAAGCTATACCATCTTCCTTGTGTTACTGTATTTCTGTGTGTATATAAGCAGCAGCTTCACATCTAGTGTTCAGACATCTTGTCCCCAGACTTCAGGATTGAATGACTGCACACTGGATCCAGAGCGCCTGCGATAAGTAACGGCTGTATTATCACTTCGCTTGAGCATATTATTCTACTATTTGCGAATAAAACTTTGTGCGTTGGAAACACAAATCGAGGTTCGACAATCGTTATTGGTTAGCGACAATACGCACATAACAATTTGGGGGCTCGTGAGCTTTGGAGGTTTCGTTGCCGATGATACGCAAGACCAACAGATTTCGGTTCTGCAACAAAGGGTGGAGACGCGTCATATACAGGTAAGAACGCAATGTGTTCAAAACCTGAATTTTACGCGGTGTTGTGAAACCGAATGTCCGTTTTGCATTGTCTAGGGCACGCTAACTAGAACCTAGGGACAAAAGAGAAAACTGTTTCTTTTTACTGTCATTGTGCGTTTTAATTGTATTACATTGCTTAGCGTATGTGTATTCCTGCTGTGCGTACGCGAACTTCCGGTAGATTTGCCACGTGGTTAAACAATACATTTGATAGTTATAGATGCATAGTATAAATCACTTGTGAAAGTCTCTGAAACATTATCACTATTGTTGGAAACATTGTTGATTTTCTGCGCAGAAAACTAAGGTGTATGTGTTTAGTGATTGTATGATTTTGAAGTGAAAGTTGATTTACTGTCAAAAAGACAGGGATATCGGTTGCCGTTTGACGAGGCGGGCTTGCAACTGAGGTAGTATACAAGGCAGGTATACTGGCAGCAAAAGCCCTGTTTGAAAAGAGAACAGTTAAAAAGCTTTTGGAAACTTTCTCCTCAAGGACAATCGCAAGGTTTAGCAATAGTTAGTATTGCTAAGCGGTGCGAACGGACTGCATGGTTTTACAACCGTGCTTGTGACTTGGGTTGAACGGCTGGAGGAATTACGCTGGTACAAACGGGTAAACTCCGGTACTACCAGTTCAGTAATACTCAACAGAATTTTGTGGAGAGCCAGGATATCGAGGAGCTGATATTTCTGTTGTCCATAGTGATATTTCTGTGTTAGGAGGTGTGTGGGCGTAGCCTGTGAAACCGTCCACGGATAAAAAAATTCTCTAGTAAGTTCTGTTTGAAAGGAGAACACGTAAAAAGTCTTTTTGCGTAGCGTTGAGAAATAAGTTGTTTTCACAATGGGTGCGAAGCAAACGCTAGAGATGGTTGATGTTGTGCTGCTTAAAGAAGGACCGCTGGGGTCAGCTAGGTACCTTATGTTTAAGAAATATGGTGCATACGCAACTGCGTATTGCGACACGTGGGTCAAGATGACCAAAGATTGTGATAGGCCTTTCCCAACAATAGGAAGTTTTTATTCAGAGGTACTAAATAATGTAAAAGATAAAGTGTGGTTGATTAAATCAACAAAAGTGAGAAATAGACATAATAATTGTTTAAAATTGTGGCAAATGGAAGGTAGTACGTGGCAGAGCAGTGAATGCACAGCGGAAGTAGGCGTGGCGAAAAGCGCGCGCACGGCGGAAGTAGCCGTTGAGAAGCGTGGCGAACTCAGCGCAAGAGCGCCCCCGCCACCTTATGTGGCGGGAGCGGTAAGTACAGCTGTTATTAAAACTGAAAAAAGGAAAATTGCCAAGTTGTATCCTGTTTTAAGCCAGTTTAAAACAAGTGTATCAGAAGATGAAGATGAACCCACTGTGAATTCGGCCCTTGCCCATGCTGTTAGTGTACTAGAAGCTCAGCGCAAGTATGAGAAAATGGCTGAGATAGGTGAGAGTAGCGTGATCACTAGGATCGAAAGCGTTCTAAATCTTGAACCAGCAAATCCTGTAGTGTCCCCTGAAGTCAGTGAACCAGAGGGTGCGTACCCAGTCCGCACAATATCAGTTCCCAATAGGAAACCGGATAAGGATGGTGTAGTTCCTTTAAGAAATGTTACAATGCATTGTCCCTGGACTAGATCAGAATTACGTTATGACTGAATTCCCAGATCCTAGAAAAGAGTTGGCAAAGTGTCAGAAATTTGTTAAAGACTTAGAAAATGCCCACGAACCAACCAATAAGGATTGGCGTGTAGTGTTGAGGGCGTGTCTTCCTCCCAATACTAACATACAAAAATTCATTGAAGATTGTTTGTTGGAGGAAGATGACACCTTGACTGTTGAGATTAACCAAAAAAATATAGAACAAATTGTCAAACACTTAGCCATCTATTTTCCAGTAGTGGTAAATTGGAGTAAGATTTTCACCATTAAGCAAAAGGATAGTGAAACAACAGCAAACTATTTTTCTAGGGCACTAGCATCAATGACACACTTTACCGGAGTAACTGACATAAGAGAGGATCCACATCACAGGGAAGTAGCTGTAGGAGTGTTAATGGATGGTCTTAGGGAAAATTTAAAAACCAGAGTACAAACCTCATTACCTAATTAAGGAGGTATCACAGTAGACTCTCTTAGGGAGTCTGCTGTGGAACATGACAAAAATATCTTTAGAAAGAAAGAAGAGAAAGGTGATAGGATGATGACGGTGAGTATTCAGGCTTTAGAAGGAATACACACACAACCACAAACATACCAAGCATACAACTCAAGTAAAAAGGTAATGGTATGTTTTCGCTGTAAGAAAGAGGGACACATAAGGAGATTCTGTCCAGAAGCAAGGAAAGAAACATCAAGGGGGGAATCATATAGGTATCCTCCACGGAGAAACACACATAGGCAAGAGAACACACAGCTACCCGCGCATATTATAGCAGCAAATGCTGCACGGGAAAATGATAGTCAGCGCTAGGGGTCAGGTCATACCTGTAGTCTACAGCCAGTGAGGTTAACTGAGAGTCAGAGTGAAGAACCAACAATGATAGTTGACATAGCTGGTAGGAAACAAACCTTTCTTGTAGATACAATCTGTGATAACCTCTCCTTTCAATCTACAGGTGACCATTAAAACTATTCCAGCTATGGCGGTAACGGGAAAAGTGTTACATTATGCTCTAACTAAACCCGCTGAAGTTACTATCGTGCCTCTGCATACTAAGCATTTGTTTCTCTTGGCTGCAGCGGCTCCTACTAACTTGCTAGGGAGAGACTTGCTATGTAAAATGGGATGTGTCATATACTGTACTTCAGATGGTGTGTTCCTAGATATACCCGAGAAGGTCGCTCATGAGGTACAGGACATATTGGACACCCCTCAAAGGTTAATGTGACACTCTACTGTTATAGAACACAGTCCATCTCAAGTAAAGGGGATGTTGCTGGAAATACCAGGTTCACTATGGACCAGAGATGGACAGGACACTGGACTGATGGCAAACGTAGCCCCTGTCATGGTCAATCTAAAAAGTGGTAGGATAGCTCCAAAAATCCCACAGTATCCATTAAAACCGGAGGTGGAACTAGGGGTATATCCTGTTATTGAAAGGCTGTTACAACAAGGGATTTTAATTCGTACGGCCAGTACAGCATATAGTCCCATTTTCCCTGTGAAGAAGAGTGGGGGGAGGGGCTATAGATTAGTCCAGGACTTAAGGGGAATTAATAAAGTTGTTGAGAGCCAATTCCCCGTAGTGCCGAATCCAGCTGTCATCCTCATGCAGATTCCACCGTCTGCCAATCATTTTACTGTCATTGATCTATGTTCTGCTTTCTTCTCAGTCCCTCTTCACCCTGACTGCCAATACCTTTTTGCATTTTCCTACCGGGGAGTGCAATACACATGGACCAGACTACCCCAGGGGTTCATTGACAGTCCCAGTATTTTCTCTCAAGCCTTACATGACTGTTTGCAATCCTTTCAACCCCACAATGGGTCTGTTCTAATTCAATATGTGGACGATTTGTTGCTGTGCTCTGATTCTTTTATGTCATGTTTACATGATACTAAATTGTTGTTGCTTCATCTTTCACAAACAGGGCACAAGGTCAAATACCTAGGACACTGCCTCACTAAGGGGCTAAGACACCTGACAACCGACAGGATTGTGGCCATACAACACATGACTCTGCCGCAGAGCCAGAAGCAGATTCGTACTTTCCTGCGGATGTGTGGATACTGTAGATCCTGGATCCCAGGTTTTTCTATTCTGGCATTACCATTGCAGGAGCTAGTCTCTTCCTCGAAACCAGAACGTGTTGTACACACAGAAGAGTCAGAGCAAGCGTTCTTTAATCTTAAAGATAGTCTGACTAGAGCACCTGCATTGGGAATACCTGATTATGAAAAGCCTTTTGAGCTATTTTGTACAGAAGCTGATGGTTGTGCAGCAGGTGTCCTCGCACAGAAACATGGTGACGCTAGCAGACCGGTAGCATACTACAGTGCACAATTGGATACTGTGGCTAGATCACTCCCAACATGTCTCAGAAGTGTAGCAGCAATGACTCTTCTGTAAGTAAGAGCGAGGACGTAGTATTAGGACATAATTCAACTATCTATATACCCCATGCTGTATCAGCTCTGTTAAATTCAGCCCAAACCAGACATGTTTCTTCAGCTAGATTCACCAAGTGGGAAATAGCCCTGATGGCACCCTCAAACATCACCATCAAACGATGTAGCACCTTAAATCCAGCTACATACCTTCCATATGTGTCTCTAGAGACACAAAGGGTGGGAGGTGAGGAGACCCTGGTTGATGATGAGTTAGGCAAGAATACTGACACGCATGACTGTATGGAACACCTGAAACAGACCTTTACTGCAAGGCCCGACATACGTGACACCCCCTTAGAAAATGTAGATTTTACGTTTTATACAGACGGAAGTTGCCATAGACAGACAGAGACAGGAGAGCTATGTACTGGTTACGCTGTTGTAGACGATCAGGATGTGGTAGAAGCTGAACCTCTTGGTCCACCTCACTCAGCCCAGGTGGCGGAACTAGTAGCACTAAGGAGAGCGTGTGAATTGGCAGAGGGTAAATCAGCCAATATATATACTGACTCTAGGTACGCCTTCGGGGTAGTGCACGATTTTGGGGCCCTTTGGCGTCTTAGAAACTTTACGACAGCAGCAGGTACACCAGTGGCACACTCACAACACATAAAAGGACTTCTGACAGCGATACAGTTACCCAGTAGAGTAGCCGTCATAAAGTGCAAAGCCCATACCTTTGAAGAAGACCCAGTGTCATTGGGGAACAACAGGGCAGACGAAGCTGCTAAATGGGCAGCAGGGCAACCTATGACTGTATCGACCAAGACTATGATGGTTTTTCAGACATTAGACATGCAGAAATTAATTGAAATGCAAGATTTGTGATCCCTGCAGGAAAAGGCGGTCTGGAAGGCGAAGGGATGTGGTCAAGAGTCCTCAGGACTCTGGAGGGATGGACAAGGTAAGCCTGTAGCTCCTTGAACATACTATCCAAGCCTGGCTGAAGCAGTACACGGCCTGACTCACCTGGGTAAAGAAGGTATGTGCAAACTGGTGAGAGCATACTGGTGTACTCCCGGATTTTCCTCTCAGGCTGGTAAGAAAGCAATGTCATGTCTTACTTGTTTGAGGAAAAATGTTGGGAAAACTATTCCAACTGAGCCATCCCACATCCCTCCTACAGACGGACCTTTTCAGGTAATACAAATTGACTATATCCAATTACCACCGTGCAGGAATCTAAAGTATGTGTTAGTGTGTATTGATATGTTTTCCGGTTGGGTAGAAGCATATCCGGCAGCCACTAATACTGCTGTGTTCACTGCAAAGAAAATTGTACAAGACTTTGTGTGTAGGTTCGGTATCCCTAGAATCATTGAAAGTGATAGGGGTACCCATTTTACTGGTGATATCTTCCAAAATATGTGTAAACTCATGGGAATCGGTAGCAGACTTCACACCCCTTACCGACCACAAGCCAGTGGTAAGGTGGAGAGAGTAAACGGTACTATAAAGAACAAGCTTGGTAAGATAATGGTTGAAACTGGGTTGGTATGGCCTGAGGCTTTGCCATTGGTCCTCCATAGCATTCGAACCACTCCTAGACCTCCTCTTAATCTGTCCCCCTTTGAGATACTGTTCGGACGACAGCCTCATTTGATCGTGAGTCCACAAGACGACTTGAAGTGTAATAATGAAGTGACTGTACAATATCTTATAAGAATGAGTAGACAGCTAAAACAACAACAACAAAAACTAAAAATGCTGTCACCTGGTATGCCAGAAACGAACTGTCATGATGTTGAACCTGGAGACTATGTTATGATCCGCAATTTCTTACGTTCAGGTTGTTTAACAGACCGTTGGGAAGGCCCGTACCAAGTGCTGCTGACCAGTACTACATCACTGAAGGTTGCAGAGAGAGACACTTGGGTCCATTCCACCCACTGCAGGAGAGTCCACAATCTGGAGAAAGTGCAAGATAAAACCAAGACCGACGACATAGATGTCACTTGTAAGTCTGTTCCGGGAGACCTAAAGCCTGCAGTCGAGACACCTGAACCAGAGACGTTGCCCCAGAAATATCTTTCCAGCGATGGAGTGGCGGTTTTTGTTTTTCTTTTGTTCCAGGATTTTCCTTGTTTTTACTCTTTCTAGGACATTCTATTTTTGTGAAGGAGGATGGAGGACGGAGGAAGGTTCTGTGAGTGATACGGATGAGATGGAGGCAGAAGAAAAGTTATTAGGATAGGTTATCAGAGCAGCCCATTATCAAACTTGGTCCGGGGGTTATGAAAAGGTCTGCTAGCTCAGGAACTCGGAGGCAGTGTGAGGGGCTATTGTCTGATGAGTATTGTATCTGCAAGTTCTGCGACTCCCTAGTTGAAGAGAGATGCATCCAACGATGCCAGTCCCCCAATACTCTGAATATAGGCGGGCATCCTTTGGAGGATTATCACTCCCTGGTGGGTAAGGTGCTAAACCAAACCGAGTGTTGGGTGTGCTCTCATGTGCCGCAAGGGCAGCATAATATAGGACTAGTGCCATTCCCTCTAAACATCTCCGAAGTACTCGAATTGAGGGGTGGGAGGCCCATAGACGGGAGGTACAATAACACTAGGTCCCTTAGTCTGACGCTTCGACAATACTCCATAGGCAGATCTTTGCTGTGCCTAAACATATCTCATGCAAAGCGCTTGGAGAATTGGGAGGCTGACCCATCAGATCAGACAATGGCTCGCCACACTCATTTTAGAGGGAGACTCACAAGGTCATTACTAGGCAGGAATGTTGATGGAAGTCACAAATTAGGGCGCATAACCAAACATAAGAAGGTATCCATTGGAAAAGTCTCTATAGATAAATGTAAAAATGTCATTAATGCCGACACGTGTCTAAAACAAATGGAGACACTAGGTATGGGTAGTTTTATCAAAACTCTGTGTGATAGAATTCATGGGCATACTGTTCCTTATGTTCTCCCTGATGATGTGTATTTTGTTTGTGGAAGGAAAGCTTATTCCTGGGTGACTCCGAGTTCCAAGGGCTTGTGTTTCTTAGCTAAACTGGTTCCTGAAATCATGACTATTACTCATGATGAAATGGTTGGTATTCACAAGACTACATCACCACCATACATACACACACAGTATGAACACCGTGGAAAGAGAAATATGATTCCTGGTGAGGAACCCATAGCTACAAAATTGATTAGTGAAACTGCTGGTTTCCAAGTTATGGTTGCTCTAGATCTCACCAGGACCGCTCGGGGAAAATTAAACTTTAAATATATCCAAGACCTAGCCAAATTAATAGATAATATCACCGAGATGTATGATGACACTTTCAGGTATACTGGAAGGGAGCTACAAGCGTACAAGAAAGAGTTGGTGCAACATAGACTGGTACTAAATTATCTCACCTCTATTACTGGTGGGTACTGTGTGACACTGGCCACCCAGTTCGGTCTCAAATGTTGCACGTACATCACTAATAATACGGATGACCCTAAAGAGGTTATAGACCAGAAGATGGATGAAATTTTGCAGCTGAAATGGGAATTTCGAAAGAGCCATAATTCTTCGTTATATGAGGTCGGGGAAAAGGTGGTGGGTTGGTTCTCGTGTTTATACCCTGTGAAATGGTTCTCCGTTCTGGAGGAGTGGGTACAGGAAATGGTTGCTAGTGTAGGTAAGCTCCTTCTCCTTATACTGGGTGTCATCTTAGCAATTGGTTTAGTTGTCAAATGTGTTCCTACTGTGTTGAAGTGTGGAAAATGGTCTCATAGGAGTAACACTGAGAAAGAGACTGAAAGGGTGGTACCAGATACCGAGATCATGGTCTGTGAAGAAGTATTGTATAATCCTGAACTTGAAACGGTGATTGGTTGATAGTTTATTACACTATCAAAGGGTGGAGCTGTCGAAGTCAGCAAATTGGATAAAGTCATTTAAATTAAAGTCGAGCAAACTTGGTTGTCCTTGTCTGAAAAGATGCGTACGGTACGCTACGACGTACAAGGTCACGCTACGGCGTGAAAGGGCGTACGCATCCACTACACGTGGCAGCAACAGTAATTGGTCTTTTACCATACATTCGCACAAACACGCATACTTATAAAATAGTACACATTAATGGTAGTTGCAACACATAGTCAGTTATGTCGAAATATAGTAGTATTTATATGTTATATTAGAGTTACATGCATATTCGTGAAATATACGGAACAGGTTGAAGGAATCATATCATGAGTGGTATCATAATAAACCTCCTTACATTTCCTACTGTTTGGTTCACTCTGCGAAGGAATCGCAGAGTGCATACGCAAGTTATGAATGATAGGGAATTATGAACTACTTAAGACTAAGGAATCTTGGCGGGAAGAGCCGAGCATACCCCCTGGAGAGGTGACCCCCTCCTTTGGATTCCTTAGGATGAACTAGCCAATGATTGACAACCCCTTGGACCTTCCTGAGACCTGGACCAATAGATGCAAACTATACCATCTTCATTGTGTTACTGTATTTCTGTGTGTATATAAGCAGCAGCTTCACATCTAGTGTTCAGACATCTTGTCCCTAGCCTTCAGGATTGAATGACTGCACACTGGATCCAGAGCGCCTGCGATAAGTAACGGCTGTATTTATTATCACTTCGCTTCAGCATATTATTCTACTATTTGCGAATAAATCTTTGCGCGTTGGAAACACAAATCGAGGTTCGACAATCGTTATTGGTTAGCGACAATACGCACATAACAACGGCTTGTAAGAAACAAATGATCAAATCTTCTGAGGCTAATACCGCTTTCATACTGCCGCCCCGGCAATATCCCGGGTTTTTAAAGCCGGGTTTTTGCCGGGGCTCGGAGCGTCCCAGCTGAGAAACACCATTCATACCGCACCTCGGACCCGGGAATTTCCCGGGTTGACCCCATTCATACTGCACAAGTCTGTGCCCTGGCAATTTGTGGGAGTCATCACCAGAGCAGTTTTCATTGGCTGAAAAATGGTGATACACAATATAATAATACAATAATACAATAATGAATAAAGGATACCTCCAATTGGCTTATATATTTAGTCGTACTAGTCTAGGAGGGCTTTCTGAAAGGCATAAAGAGACTGTGAAACATATATTTAAGGGAAGGTTGTAGGAGCTTTTAAAGCTAGGCATTGCATATTTCAATGATTACCCCAAAAGACTAGACTTCTAAATGGAAAATTAATGGCCTCTTTTTGGCAAGTATAAAATGAATGAGAAATGCCTAATTCCAAATCCTCCAGAGACAGGCAGTCAGCTTGTTTTCTGTGCAACCCGGTTTGAAAAACCCGGGTTGCACCATTCATAGTGCAGGCAACCCGGGTCCGACCCGGGAATTACCCCTCGATAAATCCCGGGTTGAAGACCCGGGTTTTTAGACCCGGGATTTTTGACTTGCACCATTCATACTGCTCCAAGACCCGGGTCGTTTGAGCTCGCCCCAGCAAAAACCCGGGATTTTGGTGCAGTATGAATGGGGTATGACTAGGTATTTAAGAACACACTAAAAATAAGAATACTTGCACCTTGAGCGTAGAAAAAGAAAAACCTTTGCGGATACCATCCTGGAGAAAGTCAAGGATCTGTGGAATGACTGCTGCTGCTGGATTGAATTTAGAGCAACAAGATGCAATACATTTCTTCCAAATGCTGTAACAGATATATGAAGAATTCATCTTTTTTACATTTTGCATGTACCAGTGTGTTGGATTATCTGTACTGAGCAGCTTCGACTTAATCTCCATATCGTACCATCAAGACTAGCCACTCTGCATTTGAATTTAGAACTGAGCCTTAGTGTAGCAGATGTAACCAAAGAGACAGAGGCCAAAGGTGTTCCCTCAGCATCTGACATGCTACAGGCTGCTTCTGACATTTGCTTTAGACATTGTCGAGTCTTTGATTTGACCTCTTCTCAGGCCCATAAGTCAGGAAAATAAGAGTGTTTGGAAGAGGTAGGTATATTGTCTCACTGACATTTCACCTCTATGAAGTGTTGCTGAGCAAGCAAGTATACTTAGGCCTTCTATTTTTTGCAGGCAGTTAGATCTTGCCCCAGAGGACTTCTATATACAAGTGTCCATTTTGTCCCTAAAAAGCAGTTATTCTCAAAACAGAAGAACACTTAGACTATTTTTTTACTGAGTATCTGCTGCCCAAGGGTGCAACAAGAGGGCTCTCCAAGCCTCTTGCCCTTGCTGGAAAAACCAATGTTATCCAAAGATGCTTCACACAAAAGCTCTATACCTTTCTGCATAGCCTTAATGCTTTTCAACATGTGTAATCGATTAGCTTTCTGTTTGATATCTGTAAAAGAGTCTCTCCCCATAATGTAAGTGCTCTTGGCACTGAAGCCATAGATACAAGATTTCAACAAGAAATCTGCAGTTTCTTAAAACAATTCTTCTAGGAATAGTAGTTTGTGATTACATACTAGCTACAGCTACATCTCCTTTTGGATCAAACGCCACCTCTGAGCTTCTTAATCATTAAATCAATATATATTCTAACCTATTTAGGTTGTGTCCATTACTAAGAAATTGCCCACCTGTGCCCATTACTTAAAAATCCATTCCCTTACTACCTGATGTACTAAAAAGGATTTTTGTATTTCTGTGGAAGCTTGTTCCTCATTCTGTCCCATAGGTTTGTAAATATACCTCAACAAACAGTGAATCTTTATTTCAGAACAGGAGATGAATCATCCAAAACAACTGGGTGACGACATTCAGATTGAAAACATGTGTCCTCCAAATCTATACTTGTTTGGAACTTTGCTCTCTTTAACCAATTTATGGCACACAAATCTTATTTAGTTACAAAAGTCTCTTTCAAACAAAGTTATACTTATAATTCTCCAGGGTCTGATTTTCATACTTGCACTGTGAACTGCATATTGTGCACAAAACGCCTTCAACATTCACTTGTCACAGTCTCCACAAATTTTATACATATTGCTGTACTTCTACACAGGCTCTACAAAAGTACTGAAGAGACCATGGGGTAAATTTAGCAAACTGGGATTTGAAAAAGTGGAGATATTGCCTATAGCAACCAGAGTCTAGCTGTCATTTTGTAGAATGTACTAAACAAACAACTAGAATGATTGGTTGTTATAGGCAACATCTCCACTTTTTCAAACGCACACCGTGATAAATTTACCCTCTAAAGTTGCTAACTTAACTAAAATACCAAAATACATAATGCAGCAGCCATATCTTGAGACCTACCTAATGAGAGTGCCCTTTGGCTGTTTGAGGTCTGGCTCCAAACCATTGATGGGAGAAGCTGACTCAGTCAGTGTCAATGTAAAACATTTTCTTGAAGCAGGGACACTCAGAGCAGCTCCTTGCCCCCTACCAGCCTGGTCCTGCATCTTTGTGCACTGTGACCCATGACACAGAACGCCAAGGTCCTGAAAACTGCACCAAAAATTTAAGAAGCTAAGCCCATGAATTACAAACAAAAAACACACGCACCAAGCCCTACCTATTCCAAAGACATGAAAGACAATGGAGGAAGAGAAGGAGCTAATTTCTATACCACAAATTTGTACCCAGTCTTCACCTATACTGGAAAGGAAATCTACCAAGAGTTATATGGCTGCCATGAAGGATTCAAGAGGAAACAATGTTGCCAGATGAAGCAAGAGGTGCAGTGGTAAGCATAAGAAGGCCTGCCAGGTATGCCTGAATCCCAGATGCCAAATAACCTGTTTCGGACTGAGTTTTGTGTCGATTTGTATCCTTTAACTATACCTACATATATGTGCAATAATTATACTTTTTTTCATTCTCTAATCTACACACCATTCCTGTATTGCAAAGGATTATTTTAAAAATAGGAAAATTCAAAAAACAAAACACACACAAATGAAGTCAGACAGTTCTTTACATTGCATTTTTCCTTCATTGAAAATAAATTTCAAACCAGTCAGTCAATGACCAGGTCAAATTTGCTAGTAACTATATAAAAAAATTTAATTACCACAACAGATAAGGCACTATTATGGTGGTTTGAGGCTGGCAAAAATGTCAATCCTGAACGAATTTGATAATCTCGAAATCCCCCAGCAACAGAGAGTATGGTTATATTTTGAAGTTCATTAGCATTCAATATCCAGTAATTGTTCACCAAGGCATAAAACTCTGTGAGGGAGAAAAAGAAAAAAGGATGTATTAACTGAAAAAATAGAAAATGCCCCAAACATAATATTGGAATATAAAACATTATCACTTATTTATATAGTGCCAGCAAATTCCAGAGCGCTTTACAATTGGGGACAAACACAGTACTAGAAAATACAGGGTAATAGAGACAAAGAGGTGAGAAGGCCCTGCTCACAAGCTTACAATTTATGGGACAATGGGAGTTGGATACATGAGGTTAGGTGTACATATCGTATATCGGTCCAGCCAGATTACAAAGAAAAAAGTGATTAGTATGCTATATGATCCAGTCATACAGAAATGTTGGTCATGGGGTCAGAGTATTGTTGTCATATGTGAATTGTGTAAAGGGTGGAAATAGAAAAACCTAGTGAGGTTAAGAGTGTGGTTGAGGAATATTATAAGCTTGACTTGTTGGCAGAGAACACTCCTAAACCAGAAAAAGTCTCCTTGTGCGAGTGAGTGGCTTCCATGCAGTGGGTGGAGCTCAAAAAAAGTCCAGTAAATGAGAATGGGAAGATGTAATGAGTGGATGAGATATGCAGAAGATCTGCAGAATGGAGGTGTCGAGTGAGTATGCACAAATATACATCTCCTCACTTGTAGAGAGACAAGTGAAATGTGTGGACAGATTTACAGTTGGAAGGGTGAATGTCCTAGTTCCACTCTAAATTAAAGATTGAAAATAGAGCTGTACAATATTCGTGTACTACATGCAAAAGCAGCCAGTATTTTCCCTGCATGCAAAAAATATATCCATATGCACCCTTGCATTGCAATATGGTTTGTCCAAGCACAAACTTGCAATTTCTGGAAAGTCGAATGCAATGTTAATGACGTAAATGCAATGTTGCTCGACATAGGACCTCTGACCGATGAGGACTGGACCTATATGCTTGACAGCACCCGTGAGGCTACCTCATGCACCAGGTATAGACAGGTTCAGATGTATATTTTACATAGAGTGTACAATTCCCCTTGCAGGTTGCTTTAGATGGGTGCCAGAACCGACTCTATTTGCCCAAAAGTGGTGGATGCTCTGCTAATTTCTGGCACCTATTCTGGAGCTGCCCTGTGTTGGGGGACTTTTGGTCACGCATGGTGGATTGTATTCAAAACATGAACATACCACTACTGTACCCCAAGACTTGCATATTTGGTCTAGGTGTCAATTTATTGCTGGGGAGGTCGGCAACTAGATATGTCCTTAATCTGTTCACTCTAGCTAAGGGTGCAATCGAGTATGGATGGCGCGGGAGGAGCACGACTTTGGTGCTTGGCTGACTTTGGTAAATGCTGCAGTGGGCGACGAACGATTCACCCATCAGTCTCAAGGCACCATGCCAAAATATTATAAGATATGGTCAAGGTGGTCGAAATCGAGGTATGCGATTAGTTATCTGGCGCCAGACTTTGATCCAGTATAACTTGTTAGTTGGGATCTGGCAGCTACGGTGCAGTGCTCCATTTAATACCAGTATAAGCGTGTGATATACTATTAACCGATTTCCCTTATAGATGTACCCTCCTGACAAGGTTTAATATTAATAGTAATATGTTCTTTATGTAGTAAGAAGTTTGGAAAGACAGACAGCATATTATACGATATGTCACAATGCATTTTAGTATACTCATCCAAATGGATAATGCTTAGAATCAATTCCAAATTATGGAAATAACTCTATGGAAGCTGAGATATTTACAGATGTTAAAATGGTTTCTTTTTCTATCTAATGTGGATTGTAAGTTAATGCGGAACTATGACATTTATCTTTATATCTATATTTCTTTTGTTATATTTTTCTATGTTAAAAAACTAATGAAAATGTTGAATTAAAAAAATAAATTAAAAAAAATGCAATTTTGCTCCACTTGTTTCAGCTGTACCCTTTTAAACTTCACACGGTAGGAGCCCTTCCTATGCTTTGTTTTCATGACTGCATTTATTTTGCATACCTTGTATCTCCCTGTTTTATGTATACTTCCCTTCTCCCATTTCCACTGCAGAGTGGTTGCTGTAGACAAAATGCCACAGTTGTTTTTATTATATAAAAATAAGTGTTACCTGAACAAATAACCAAGTGGTTTATTATTTTTTGGTTATCGATTTGTGGCTGGATCACTCATAAGTAACTCATTGTATAAGTTTGTTTAAAGGGAACAGCGCAGGACACTTATTTATAGCATTGCAACTACTGATTTTATTATATCGTGTGGCACTTGTAGAAAATGCATTCATTTCTGAGTTTCTGATTTCTGATGCAATAAGCATTTGTTGAGGAAATCTGTTGTGTAACTTCGAAAGGAAGTCTTTATTAAGGCTAATTGAGTCTATTCATGTGAGTAAACAAAAAGGCCTTTTCAGTCTAAATGCACCATAGGAGGTCGTTACTGTTGTTCCTGAGTTGCCTTTTGTCCAGTAAGTTAGATCCTGTCTGAACACTGTAAACAGCACGTGATGTAGGATATCACAGACAAGTGTAAATTTTGTTAAGTATAAATTGCATTTAAATCCATGTTTGGGGAAATATATTGCACCCAGTGTGAACTGTCCTTATCAGGACACTGGAGCTAATAAACATCACTTGCTTCAAGATCCTGCTTTGACAACTTCTTCCCTGCTGTATTTCCTGTGACCTACAGATTAGACGCAAATTGAATCCGTTTCTAGCTGTTCTGAGGTTTGGACCCAGCTTTCCAATAGCAATGCTTTCCCGCTACCCAGCAGCTCTGGCCAGTGTGATAGGTCAGGGGATATCCATCCACAGCAATCCTGATCTATAGGAAGAGGTCAGGGGTACCAACCCAGGTGCACCAGCAAGGGGGTACACTAGCAGCGACAGCTACCCAGAAGGAACGCGGTTCTGGATGGCGTTAAGGAGTCCAGTAGTGGCAGCATAGTAAGCCCCTCCTACTATGGAAAGGGCGCAATTGGTTTAAAGAAAGAGAATGGTGGCACTAGTAAGCCCAGCCCCAGCAACAACAGACAGGGTGGCATAGGCGGTCCATCCTGTCACAGTATTGAAATACTATACATGCATTTTGGTCACAACCTCCATCTATTGTGCGAAAAGCTTTTACTTGGAGAGACAAGTCATACGATTGTAATGGAGGAGCTTCAGAATCACATTAATGAATAAGTGTATTAGAGGGAGGGGGATAAAATATTATTATTGCATTTAGTTCCTGCCACCTTGGAGAGAACTGTTTAAATTCCCTACTCTCCAACACATACACACAAGAGGCTCCACTTTTGTGGTCTAGCTGAAAATTTAGAAGTGTCAGTATGGAAAACGTAGTTGTGGACCACTTAGCCCATAAAATTTTAGAGCTTGATTGACTTAAATCAATTTTAGCCCTAATTCTAGATGCTTTTATTAAACTATTGGCTAAAATACAAAGACATAGTGATGCAAAGCTATTCAGTCCATTTCCTACCTCTCCCATGTCTTTATACACACACACACACACACAGGGTGAACATATATCTTAGCTCTATCTTTAAAGTAGTAAAATGTGTTGTGGCCAAACCTACCGGTGGCAGGAGATGAATGCGGAGCATGGCATTGAGTTGAGTAATTTAGAATGAAACAGAAGAACTCCAGGTTCTGTCATTCTGCTCAGAAATTTCTAAATAGACCTTTCTCCAAAACATCAGTTTCAGGTGCATTAACGTTTAGCTTACAGTAGGTCTCTAAGACTGACTAAGTAACATCAGTCAACAGACATTTTTCTCGAGACCAAAATGCAATGAGGACTATACAAATTGCTCATATACTATGGCTTCTGCACCGGAGACAAATTTGCTTGTGACAATGGATTACCAAGTGATGAGTTAAATGAGCAGTGGAGAGAAGTGCCAATATGACATACCACACTATACCTGTCCACTTTGACCACTGCTTGTTACTAATTGCCAAGATGTTTCTCAAGCTTTTAGAACAGCCTTGCCACAGCAGCTTTTTGGTCACATGGACCATGGAGGCTAGGCTCTACTCCCAGAAACATCTTTGTTGGTTAAATGGTAGAAGTATTAGAACTGCAGAATTTTCCTCTCAGGCATACTTTATATCTTTGGTACACATTAGTGCTTATATGTGATGTCTTATCCTGCCAATTTAGCCATTTCTGACAATGTATTACTGCTGCTGCAGTTCCCGATTATCCAACATTGTTGTGCCCACTGTTGTGTTCGGACAGTAGATGTTTATATTGTAATAAGCTATTGGTTGGCGATTCCAAGATGTGTCAACGTGCATGGTATAAAATGAAAACTGATTCAGTGGATACTGAAAAGTCACTATGCCCTGACCTGGAAAAAATCCATAAACAACTTGATATAATGATTACAAAAAAAGTCCAAATCAGGCATGATTTCCATTTTTTTTTTTTTTTTTTTTTTAAATAAATAAAAATACATTATTATGTTTGCTGACTTGACACCACAGTGCTTTACAGCAACAGGGGAAACCAAACATACAGGGGGACATACAAAATAGACAAATGTGTATGTGAAAATAAGGGTATGATCAAGTTAATGCTATAGCAAGAAACTATGTCCCATATCTACAGAAAGCTACACAGACATTTATCTTTAAACACATCCTCTTTAAGCAAGCACATGTTTATGTGTTTTGTACAAACACCTTTCTCTTTACACATTTAAGCACACACAAACATGAGTTTGATAAAAAAACAAACAAAAAAAAAAACAAAAAACGTTCTCACTTTCTCGTTACATCTAAATACGCACTACACAAAAGAGCAATACTGACCATACACTTATATACATTTCTGTCTTACAGCATATACATTAGTACATACATATATACAGGGGCGGATTGGGAACTTAAAGTGGCCCTAGAAAAAAAGTGGCCTTGTGTGGGTGGGTCCAACACAAAGTAGGCAGGATTTAGAACTAGTGGAATTCGGTTGTAGTAACATTTAGGAAAACCTGGATGTGATGACTTAAGACACAGTGGGTCATTTCTAAAGCAATGCACGGAAAAAGCTGCCAGTCCTGTGCTATAAAAATACATGAATCCTTTTACATTATCTGCGACTGGTTTATATCTCTGTGCTCAAACTTCTTT
The DNA here is from genome assembly GCF_038048845.1 of Mixophyes fleayi. NCBI lineage: Eukaryota > Metazoa > Chordata > Amphibia > Anura > Limnodynastidae > Mixophyes > Mixophyes fleayi. The sequence goes on from NC_134408.1 coordinate 71,736,844, forward strand.
AGTTGCCTACTAACATATCCTTCCAAAATTCCCTTCATAGAAACATATTTGACTTTGTTTAATAAGTTTAACTATTACGAAACATGTCGGCAGAATCCTATTTGATCAGTCTGCCACAGCAGCATATGAGCACCTCACCACACTGTTGCATCTTTACGTGACATCATAAGCTGTAAACTACCTGTCAAATCTCACTCTTTTAATATATAAAAATGTGTACTGTGTGTTTAAAAAAATGCATTAAAAATTATCCTTATAATAAATGGCTATCCAGTGCGATCACCAGAAAGGTAAAATATTTCAAGCATTTGCAAGAAAACACTTCTTTTGTAACAACTATGTACGAGTCCTAAATGTGCCCTGTGATTGGTGGTGGTTTGATTTAATAACAGCGCAGGGAGGGTTGGCAGACAATGGCATAAGTGGAGGGGAGAGCTATTCCAAGGGTTTGCTAGTGATATAGTAAGTGCAAAGGAGGCAGGAATAATGATATTGTCAGTGCAATGGCGACTGGCCATATGTTCAACAAAGTGATCTGAGAATTGGACCAATGCAATGTAGAAGGCAGGCAATGGAGTCAATGCAAGAACCACTAAAGTACCGCTAGAGCTGAAATAAGGCTCCGGGAGCCCGGGGCACTTAAGACAGGGCGGTAATCATTTATGACAAATACACAGGCAAAACTGTGTGCACTCCTACTGTTAGCTGCACGCATATTATATTCTATATATATATATATATATATATATATATATATATATATATATATAAAATATATATATATATATATATATATATATATATATATATATATATATATATATATATATATATATATATATATATATATAATGCCTTGTCAAACACATGAATCGCGTAAGTCGCTCTTACGGATTTCTAGTTGGGATGCGCAAGCATAGCATCCGGGATACCTTGTTTATGGATGGCATGGTACAAGGCGAAAACTCAAAAGGTTGTGTGAAATAATGCCTCTAAAGTACATCTAAGCTATCACAGGTGCGAGACTAAAATAGCGAAAGACACGCAAATTGCATTATATAATTAACGAGATTGGTTATTAATAAGATGAAAGGCATTGAATCATTATTATGGCGGAACACAGGATCCTATAACACACACAGATGTATAATGCAAAGAGTATACATAGCAGTGAGATGTTCACACATCCCTTGCAGCTCTGAGGTTCTAGCATATTAACGGACAGTGGGGGTTACAGCATCAGCTAACAGTCTTCAGTTCTTCAGCTGGCATCAAAAAGTGAATATTGTAGAAATATTATTTACAGAAATAACAAATGGAATTGTTCACTGATGTATAAATCACAAGAAAAAATAAATAAATTGGTTATTTTCATTCACTTTAGGCAATATATTAAGGAACACTAGGACATTTCAGATGTGTTCTCTTTCTTTAAAGAACAGGGATGCCACAAGGAGGGTAAAGATGTCCATAATTGTGCTAGCTACCGCCCAATATCCCTGCTTAACAATGACCTGAAACTATATGCCAAGATCCTGGCCAATCGCTTGAACACTGTACTCCCTGGGCTAGGTCACTATGATCAGGTGGGATTTATCCCCGGTAGGCAGGCCAGGGACAACACGAGGAGAACTATTGACTTTATTCACATACGTAATACCAGGAAAACTCCCTCCATTATTTTATCTTTAGATGCCGAAAAGGCCTTCAACAGGATTTCCTGGCAGTTCATGACCCATACTTTTAAGCACTTTGGTCTCTCCGGGGATTTCCTGTCGGGGGTCCAGGCCTTATATTCCCATCACTCTGCTAAGGTCATGATTAATGGCTCTCCTTCCGATCCAGTCCCAATCAGTAATGGCACCCGCCAGGGATGCCCACTCTCCCCTTTAATTTTCGCCTTGGTCATTGAACCTTTGGCAGCCACTATCCGAGCCTCCCTAGATATAAGAGGGGTGGAGAAGGGGTCTCTGGAGAGTAAGCTCTCCTTATTCGCGGACGATATACTTCTCACACTTCAGCAGCCAAGAACATCTTTGCCTAACCTGTTCTGCCTCCTCACGAGATACGGTGGCCTATACGGGTATAAAATCAATATAATAAAATCTGAGGCCCTATTTCTTAATATGCCTTCACAGGATTGCTCTGATCTCACCTCCCATTTTCACTTTAGATGGCAGAAGAAAAAATTAAAATATGTGGGGGTCTACATCACCACCTCATACAAATCTCTATTCCAGGAGAACTATCCAGCTCTTTTCCGTAAGCTCAAATCAGACATTTTCTCCTGGCGGACGCTAATCATTTTGTGGCTGGGCAGGATCATTGCGGTAAAAATGACTATTCTCCCACAACTCCTTTACCTTTTTCAGACACTACCTGTGAGAATACCCCTAGCCGAAATATACTCTATGCAGCAACACCTTTCAAAATTTGTGTGGCGGGGCAGGTCTCCCAGGCTCCAGCTGGCATTACTCAAAAAACCCAGGGGTTGTGGAGGCAGAGGTTTTCCCGACCTCAAGGCCTACTACTGGGCAGCCCACCTTGGCTCAATTGTTTCCTCAATTGCTCCTCCTGCAACTCACTCATAGGCAGACTTGGAGGCTGTCTATCTCTACTTACCTGGTTTATCTGGCCTTTGGGGAATTCCTTCTGATATTCGGAAGGCTCTAACTAAACATTTTCCAACCCTGGAATTTGCTACCCGGATCTGGGAGACCTGCAAGAGCCATCTTTATGTCTTTCCTAACCCTCTACATATTATACCCCTTTGGCATAACCCCACCTTCCCCCCGGGTATGTCCCGATCTTTTTCCCGGTTGTGGACCAGGGCGGGATTTCGATTTACAGGAAGCCTGCTTGAGCGTGGAAGGCCTATACCCTATGATGTTCTCTATTCTAGAGTTCCTAACTTTCATCCGCCTTTTTACCAATACTTGCAGGTTCGGCATTTCCTCCTGTCACTCCTGTCGGACAGTACATCCCACCTCCCCTCCCAATTTGAATCTCTTTGCCTCTCTTCCCCCCTACGAAGAGGTATGATCTATTCCCTGTATAGTCTCCTATTAGAGAAATTGGTGACGGCCGGGAATATACATGAGAGGGAGTGGGAGAGAGATCTGGGCCCACCCCCAGAGGACTGCTGGGAGACCATTAGACTGAATGTGGCCTCTAGTTCCATCTCCACACATATCAAGGAAAATGCATATAAAGTATATTATAGGTGGTATCTTACACCTGATAGGCTTGCAAAGATGTATCAGTCGGCTTCTCCCGACTGCTGGAGAAACTGTGGTCACCGAGGCACTCTCGTACACATCTGGTGGTCGTGCCCTGCCATTTCCTCCTTCTGGGACAGGGTCACGAGACTTTTCTCCTCCCTTCTCCAATGCCCTATTAGAAAGAACCCGTGGTCCTTCTTACTCCGTTATCCTATACAGGACCTTGATACCCACTCTGCGAAGCTAGCTTCACACGTGTTGGCAGCCGCCAAATGCCTGATAGCTAAATCATGGAAGCGGGAGGAGCATCCTCGGGTCTCTTTAAGATCACTACGTCACTACGGGACAAGGAAGACAAATTCCATCAGGTTTGGGCCCCCTGACTCTATGCCTAGAGTCTCGTAGTCTGTCTTCCATTAAATACTCTCCCCTTTACACAACCCTACACAAAATTGAGCCTATTGTTTCTCTAAAAATGTCACCTTACAGACTTGTTAGCGCTCCCTCTTGAGAGAGAGCACGCTTCTCTTAGCTTTTCTCATTCGACAACCATGTCCTTTTCCCCTTCCCTACTCCACAACCCTTTAATGTCCACTGCCTTACCTCCCCCTCCCTTGCCCACCACTAACTTGTTATACTGTAATGTATATTTTTGTTATGAGAGTGACATTGCTGGATACATGTATTTTGAATGTTCTGATCAAACTTCTTTTTGTTTTTGTCCCTCATGTTCTTTTTTGTATGCAATAAAAATTTTAAGTTAAAAAGAAAAAAAGAACAGGGAATGTTAACTCCATATACTGCAATATATGTCAGGCTGGACTATATTGCCAGAGCCTCTAATCCATCCCCCCAAAATGCTTTGATTTAAAAACAAACTTACCAGTGAGATAATAATCTACAGGGAACACAGGCATTATATGAGGTGTAGCTTGTGTTATAATGAGGTTTACCAGTTGAGGCTTCAAATTCTTAAGTGTAAATAATGCTCTTGCGACAAGGCCAGCCATTGAATGTCCAATAATTACAACACCATGTGGAGGAAATCCTTGATTCTAAAGAGAATGAAAAAAAAAAGTGTAAATGGTTATTGCTGTAGCCTTAATCTGTAGTACAAATGACCCGAAATACAGAATATAAAATTATATAGCTTACAAAACTATATTCATGTTATTTAAAAATTAGAAGAATGTTTATTGTCTGTATGGTTTCATTTTATTAATCAATTTCTCTGCAAAGGCCAAAAGGGTGAGTCAGATTTAATTTTGAAGATAAAAAAAAAACAAAAAAAACCTTAGGACTGAGAAGACTTACAACTATAATCAAATATTTGTGATTAGTTATGGCTCACAAAAAAGCATTATTTTCTGTAAGTTAGAAATATTGTTCTTGTTCGAATCATGAATAGCAGTATTTAGTGTACACATTAAACAAAATCTATAAAACAATGCTAAAAAAAAGTCCAATGTCTTTTGCACATAACAATTTTCACTTTGCTTTTTGTTACAATCTGCTAATATAAAAAAAAAAAAAAAAAATTATGCAAAGCAGTTGCAACTTTATCATTGTTCAAAGTTGTCACGTCCAGATAGTATATGTATATATCAAACATAAAACTTAATTTGTGCCATAAAATTCTTGCAAGTATAATTCAGGGTAATACCCCATTCACACTGCCTCTCCCCGGGTCGAGGCTCAGTATGAACGGGTCCAGGGGCATCCATCCGGGTCGGATGACCCAGGAGTTAGACCCGGATCTTTTGAAGGGTTATTCTCGGGTCCGACCCGGGTAGCCTCCAGTATGAACGCCAAGAACCGGGTTTTTAAAAGAAAAAAAAAACAAACATCACAAGAGGAGCCAATCAAAGCTCCTCTTGTAATGTTGCCAGAGAGACCCGGGAAGACCCATGTTCAGTGTGAACACGGTCTACCCAGGAATTTGCCGGGGTGTCCTACACTGTTACATGGCAATATTCAGGGTTCATAAACATTGCCAGGGTGGCAGTGTGAAAGTGGTATTACAGAGCTTTTAAAAAAATATATCATGTCTTTGCTTTTTGATACATGATAGATGCACACAAAAAATAATTAACAGGGGTAATCGAGAAGACCCTCTCATGAAATTACTCCAACTATAGAACCGCTGCTGAGTAGAGAGGCTTGTCCTAAGCGGATATACAAGGTAACAGTTGATAGTCAATAACAAGTAAGCATATCGCTGATGAGTAGAGAAGCTTGTCCACGAGAATATGCAGGCACAGCAGGGACACTGAACGGTTGTAGCGGGTATGGGAACCACAGGTGAGCAGAGCAGGTAATCAGAAGCCAGCTGAGGACACGAGCAGGATACAGGAGACTGTAGCGGGTATGAGAACCGCTGATGAGCAGAGCAGGTAATCCAGGAGCCAGCTGAGGACACGAGTAGGATACAGGAATCAGTAGCGGGTATGGAAACCACCGATGAGTAGCACAGGTAATCAGCAGGAAGCTGAAGACACTAGCAGGACACAGGAGATACATTCAGAGACTCACAGGGAATGAGACTCAAGATCAGGCAACGAGGTAATGAGCACAGGTGCCTTAAATAGGGAGAGGTGCCTGATCCACCAATGAGATTAAAAGCAAAGGTCATAAGTTCTTGGATGCTGCGCATGCGCAGTGCATCAAGATGGCGGGTGGCCGGGGCTCAGGACAGGCGCCGGCAGGAAGGCTAGGGAACCACGCACCAGCGCAGAGGCACTCACGGTCCGGTGAGTGACAATATCCCTGTTCTAAATTAGTAGAGCTGCTTATAGGAGGAGCACAGGATAAACTCAGTATTTTCTATATTTGCTAATTGTTTGATTACCACCTGCTGCTCGAATTAGCAGCACAGAATGATTTAATTACCATAGCTGTGGATTAATTACTGTTCCCTCCTATGATCGTGGGAAAAAGATTTTTTAAACGAACAATGTACATCAAGCAACAATCCCTGAGGAAGCTCTAACCAGAGTGAAACATAGGGTAGTTAACCCAATATCAAATAACACCAAAAACCATCTACATCTTTACATCTTTCTATTACCACAGCAACACAGAAATCGGAACGCTCGGACGGGACCAACAGAGACAGGTAGCTACCGCCCTATCTTTCAAATGTTGATTTAAAAATCTGTGCTAAGGTTCTCGCTAATAGATTGAGTCTGGTGCTGCCCACACTGGTTCACCCTGACCAGGTGGGTTTCGTCCCAGGCAGACAACCTTCGGATAACACTAGAAGACTGATTGACCTGATCCATAAATCTAATACGGAGGCTCTTCCTGCGCTAGTGGTCGCCTTGGACGCCGAAAAGGCATTTGATAGGGTCGCTTGGCCCTTCATACAACAAATGTTAGCCTGTATGGGAATTCAGGGGGATTTTTGTTGTGGCATTTCAGCATTATATCACAACCCAACAGCCTCAGTATTGGCCAATGGTTTTACCTCTGCTCCTTTCATTATACGTTATGGCACCAGGCAGGGATGCCCGCTTTCCCCCCTTCTGTTTGCCCTCATTATGGAACCTCTATCCGCACGCATACGAAATAATCCCGACAACAGGTATACAAACTACCACTAGAGATCATAAAATAGCTTTGTATGAGGACGATGTTTTCTGATCGCTGACTAATCTCCATATCGCTCTCCCGGACCTTAGAAAAGAGATTGACGCCTACAGCTCCCTATCCAATTATAAGATTAATGCTGACAAATCCGAAATATTAGGGTTTAAATATAGCGCCTGCTGATGCTCCGACACTAAAAACTAACTTTAACTTTAGATAGCAAGCTAAGCACAACAAATACCTAGGGGTATGCTTAACCAAATCTTACTCTCGCCTGTATGCTGCTAATTTTCCAAGACTCATTAGCATGATAAATGCTGAATTAAAACAATGGTCCAAACTTACATTCTCTTGGTTCGGTCGTATCGCCACTATAAAAATGAACATATTACCTTAACTCCTCTACTTATGGCAGACCCTCCCTATTCATGTCCCCACGCAAGTACTTAAAATTTTACAGCAATTTCTTTTGAAATTCATCTGGGCTGGCCGTAAACCGAGAATCCATTTGCAGCTTTCGTTTAAGCACCTAACTATAGGCGGTCACGGTCTGCCCAATATAACAAAATACTATCAGGTCTCCCATTTAGCACAATGTGTTCTTTGGCAGTCTCCTCCATCGCATCGTGTCTGGACAAAAATAGAAGCTGACCTACTTAATCTGTACTCATCCTCCTCGTTGCTTTGGACCAAATCCCATCACAGATCTAAACCTCTAAACCATGTCCCCACGGCTGAATTCTCATTATCCATTTTCGAGTGACTCGAACTTATGAGCTGCGTTCCGATTACCAACTGCTAGTCCCATTGTGGAGTTACTGTGATTTCCTCCCAGGATTGGATCATAGGGCTTGCCATTATTGGATCCGTCATCACCTTCTCTGCCCATGGGACATAGCCCCCATGAATTTTTTCACCTCATTTGCGGAACTTAGAAAAAGGTATAATTTCCCCAAGACAATATTTTAACAATGTTAACAAATTAGACACTTCTACAACTCCCTGGCTAAACCAGCCTCACAGATCAGTGTTCTCCACTAGAATCACTCTGCAGACATCCAATCTCAATGAAAGGCCTCATATCCACATTATAACAATTGATCAACAATTCTGGCCTCCCATCTAAGGAACCCCATAAACTTGTGTGGGAGAAAGATCCAGGGGAAATTGTAGATTCCAAAGAATGGACTAAGATTAGAACTAACCTAGCCAAAACCTCTATTTCCGTTCAAATTAAAGAAAATACATGTAAAATTTACAGTAGATGGTATTTGGTTCCATTTCGCCTCCACTATATATTTCCAGCCTCCACGGACAGATGTTGGGTGGGATGTGGCTGTAGGGGCTCCCTGCTGCACGTTTGGTGGTCCTGTCCCAAGATAACCTCATACTGGCAACAAGTTCATGGGTTGATATCCTCCATTACGGATATTCAATTGCCTGATTCACCTCTTTTTTCTATACTCCCTAGAATAGTCCCTAATGTACCTCGCCCAATCCAAAAACTATTTAGACATATTTTGAACGCTGCCAACTGTTTGATCGCATTGCACTGGAAGAGCACGATTTCACTCTCGCTTACTGAAACCATAAACTCTATCTGGTCATCATACCGCTTGGAAGGTATTACTGCTACTCTTAATGATACCCCAATAGAACTTCATGCTGAGTGGACCCCCTGGAGATCTTCTTACGAAGCAGAACCGCCCCTATCTACATTCTCATATTTAAACCTTTTATATTAATAACTATTTTGAGATGACTGGCTAGAAAATTCAGATACGTTTTTCCGCGAATACTGCCGAATCCATCTTCTCCACCTCCCTTTGATCCCCCCCCCCTCTCTTCTCCCTCATTCCCCAGTATGTCCTCCCATACCTACAAGTTTCTCCTTTTCGAATTTTATACGCCAATCCAACATTTGGGTTATACTTTCTTTCACATTTAACATAAATCACATATGTTGTGTAGCAAGAGCCCGCTACTGCAGAAGCACACGCGAACAACTTCTTCCTTTTTATGTAGTTTTATTGTCAGGATGGTAAATGTTTTGACACCGTACAAATTTCACAGCAATTCTTAGAGACCCTAAACGCTAGCTAGACATAGCTCAGCTCTCTCAAGACCAGCCAGCTACCCCAGCGTTGGTCTCAGTGCACAAATGATACAAACAAGCTTTTATACCCGATACTCCTCCCCCAGCCTTAGCTTGATGGACAGATGACACACCCACCTTCTCTTTAAAAGGAAACGCCCATCCCTGGCTGTTTGCACTAACAGACACACCCTGTCTGCTGAGTGGAAGGATTTCAAATCATGTAAGTTTAACCAAACTTAAACTATTGCTTTTCATACATAAGTATTCACATTGAATCTAGGTGCATTACTGCACAAATGTTTTACTCTACTTCCCTGCTTTCTCTGCATATTGCCAGCTAAATGCCTCATTTTGTTACATATCCCTCCCCCTAGCGTCTCCAAGTAGGGGGACGCAGACTTCACGAGGAGCGCATATTTTCGTGACAACGCATCTGCATTTTTGTGTAGAATCCTGGGTCTATGTTCTACTGAGAACTTGAAAGGTTGCAGTGCCAAGAACCAGTGGGTTACCTTGGCATTTACCTCCCGGTTGTTCTGCATCCATCTCAACGGTGCATGGTCTGTTATTAAGGTGAACTCTCTGCCTAGGAGATAATAGCGCAGAGCTTCTGTAGCCCATTTTATGGCGAGACATTCTTTCTCCACAGTGGCATCTTTTTGTTCCCTTGGAAGCAACTTACGGCTTAGGTACAGGACAGGATTTTCTACTCCATTCTTCTCCTGTGACAAGACTGCACCTAAGCCAACACCAGAAGCATCAGTTTGGAGGAAAAACCTCCGAGTAAAATCCGGTGCTTGTAGAACTGGGGAGGAACAAAGAGCTAACCGAAGATCAGACCAGGCGGTTTCTGCAGAATGAGACCAGGTTAATCTATCTGGACAACTTTTATTTAACATGTCCGTAAGTGGAGCAGCTCTAGTGGCGAAGTGGCTTACAAACCGCCTGTAGTAACCTACTAAGCCTAAAAAGGTTCTTAATTGCGACTTTTTCTCTGGTCTTGCCCAATTTTTAACTGCCTCCACTTTGTCTAGCTGGGGTTTGACATGCCTTCGAACAAAAAAATATATTTGGCTTCTCTCATGGCTATGGCACATTTCTCTGGGTTAGCTGATAACCCTGCTGACCTTAATGAAGCTAAGACCGCCTCAACTTTGGCTAAATGTGATCCCCAGTCTGGGGTATAAATCACTATATCGTACAGGTAAGCGGCTGCATAAGCTGTGTGAGGTCGTAGCAATTTATTCATGGCCCTTTGGAAGGTGGCAGGTGCCCCATGCAATCCAAAGGGTAGGACTTTATATTGATAGAGACCATCAGGGGTGGAAAATGCAGTCTTTGGCTTGGCCGTGGAAGTCAGGGGAACTTGCCAATAACCCTTTGTTAGATCAAGGGTTGTTAAATAATTGCTACCAGCAAGATTTTCCACTAGTTCATCCACACGTGGCATCGGATAGGCATCAAACTGCGACATACTGTTTAGGCGCCTAAAGTCATTGCAGAACCTAATTGTCCCATTGGGTTTCAGGACAAGCACAATGGGACTATTCCATTAGCTAGTGGACTCTTCAATTACATCTAACTGGAGCATCTTCTCGATCTCCTTTCTCACGTCCACCCGTCTGGCTTCGGGAATACGATACGGCTTCTGCTTTACAATGACTCCTGGCGCAGTGACAATGTCGTGTTCGATTAAGGTAGTGCGCCCAGGAATGGAAGAGAAGACATCCCTGTTCCGGCGAATCATTTCTTCAGTCTGTTGTCTCTGCTGAATGGACAAAGCTGGCTCTATGGGCACTTCAGACTTTTCAATGGCAGTACTCACTACCTGAGGAGAGGTTTCCTCATCATGCCAAGGTTTAAGGAGGTTAACATGGTATATTTGCTCCTCCCTTCTCCTACCTAACTGGCGGACTCTGTAATTGACAGGACCAAAAGCCTCTGGAACTTCATATGGACCCTGCCAATGGGCGAAAAGTTTGTTTTACTGGGTGGGAACCAGGAATAGGACCTTGTCCCCAGGCTTGAAAGATCGAACAACAGCACTTTTATCATAACTTTTTCTCTGTCGTTCAGGAGCCTCTTTTACATGTTGCTGCAAAATGGGCCCTATATTTCCTAGCCTCTCATACATTTGGGACACAAATTGCACCAGATTTGGCTCCCTGGGACCTTGCTGCTCCCACCCTTCTTTTAACATATCCAAGATACCCCTGGGCTGTCTCCCAAACAATAACTCAAAGGGACTAAACCCTGTTGAAGCTTGAGGTACCTCACGGATGGCAAATAGGGAATAAGAGTGTCCCAATCTTTTTTCTCTTGAGCCACTGCTTTCCTGAGCATGTGCTTTAAGGTGCGCTTAAAGCGTTCCACCAAGCCATCTGTTTGTGGATGGTATACAGAGGTGTGAAGCGCCGTAACCCCTAGCAACTGGCACATGTGCTTCATCAGTTTAGACATGAATGGAGTACCCTGATCTGTGAGAATTTCTTTGGGTATTCCCAAGCGTGTAAACATCAATCTAGCTATGGTGCTGGATTTTTTGTTTCGTAGGGGAATTGCCTCTGGATATCTGGTTGCATAGTCAGGCACCACTAGTATATATTGGTGCCCACGTGCAGATTTTTCCAGTGGCCCCACAAGGTCCATGGCTATCCGTTCAAAGGGAACTTGTACTATTGGTATTGGAATGAGAGGTGCCCTGTACATGGGTTTGGGACAGGTTCTCTGACAAATGGGACAGGACCGGCAATACTTTTTCACTGCCATGTGTACACCGGGCCAGTAAAACCTAAGCAGAACTCGTTCCCGTGTTTTATCCTCCCCTAGGTGTCCCCCACAGACGTGTGTGTGCTGCTTTTAACACTAGGGGTACATGGACCTGAGGAACCATTAATTGTTTTACTTTTTCCCCCTGTACATTAGCAACTCTATACAGGAAATTATTTTTAACAATAATATATGGTATACCTTCTGCAGGCTGGACGGCTTTCTCTACCCCATTTACCTCAGTCACACTTTAAAAGGCATGTTCCAAAGTGGCATCATTAAGTTGGTCTCGAGCAAAGTCCTGCAGAGGAAACAAAATTGGTATTGCGGACCAGTCCGTATCCTCACTGACAGGCGGGGTGGGCTCATCTGCGACATCACCGACCAATGCTAGTTTGGACTGTCCATGTTTCCCCACAGGTGGATGCTTTTGTGGAACTCCTGCTGTGATTCCCAGGATGGCATTCCGGTTCGGCGGTTCCCAAAAATCGATGTCCAGATGTTGAGGATTCTTAGGCGGTTCCTTTAAGACCGGGCTTCCGACCGTTGCATCAGTTGCCGGCATGTCCGGCCGGATCCGCTCACCGAGGACATCATTAAACAGTGGGAAGTCTCGCCCCAAAATGAGTGGATATGGGAGTTTAGGTGCTATGGCAGCTACGACCATAACAGTTTTGTCTTTGAGTGTGACTGGTAGTATTGTTCTTTCATACTCCTCTGTCGTGCCATGTATGCAAAGAACTTTCACCTTGGGCAACCGAGAAGTTATGGTTTCGGGTAAGGCAGAGCTGGAAACCAATGAGAGTTCACTTCCCGAGTCAACCAAGGCCAGAACAAGGTTTTGGTTGATTAGCACAGTCACCCGGAACAAACAAGCACTTCCTGATGTGGGATTCATGGTAAAACAGCTTGGAAATGCAGGCCCAATATGTGCCACGGAACAGTAAATGGGTTCCTGTAGTTTAGGACACTCTGGGCTAGATTTACTAAGCTGCGTGTTTGAAAAAGTGGGGATGTTGCCTATAGCAACCAATCAAATTCTAGATTTCATTTATTTAGTACCTTCTACAAAATGACAGCTAGAATCTGATTGGTTGCCATAGGCAACATCCCTACTTTTTCAAACCCGCAGCTTAGTAAATATAGCCCTCTGCCTTAAAGTGGCCTAGCTAACCACATTTAAAGCACTTTAGATTAGACAGCTTTGCACCTGGCTCTCTGTCCGTAGCAGTTTTTCCATTGGGCCCTGTAGCAAGGATTGTCAAACCTGGCTTTTGGCGTGGCAGCGGCTTTGGCACAAATGCAGGTTCTTTAGTCATTTGCTATAGCGCACAAAACCTTTCTACCACAGTGGCAAGCTCTTTGTAAGTTTCCTAATAGTTTGATGTTACACATAGGATTTTTATCTATGATATTTACAACTTAACACCTTGGAGATTTTCTTTGTCAAAATCAAAAAGGCATTGCGTTGGCCCTACCTTGAGGTAGAGGACTAACTGTCAGGCCAAGCGGCCGGGATCCTTAGAAGAGTCATCGGAAGACCTTGCAACTGTATTCTTAATTCTGTGCAAATAATGGCATCAACCTTTTGAACTGTAAATCCTCAAAACCGATACTGTCGTTACACAAGCAAGCTACTTTTTGGTGGCAACAATCTCCCTAGGTTCAATATCAACACACAGCCTTGTGTGAAAGTTGAAATAAAACAGCACCATTTATGTCAAAAAGGTTGATGTAAATTTTTAAATGTTAGTGTCACGATGCAGCATTCACATGAGCCCGTGTGATGTGTGCATGACAAAGAGAAAACAACCACCTGGTTTGTTTAAAAATGATTAAAACACTCAGTGTATATCCCACACACTAACTGCCTTACCAATTATGCCACCAAGGTTTTGTCTGAAGAGCTGACATTCTTACTCGGGAAGCTTTCAGTTCTCCCTTTAAACTAAATCTATCACAATTTACTTTCATCAGATTTACCATAAACCAAATGATCTTCTCTGTGTAGCCTTCCAATACCAAGCTAAGTCTGACACGTGAATTTGTAACACATAGACATTTGTTAAGTGTAATTTAATCTAGAAAATAAATCCAAAATGCTTCAAATGAAAAACAATTAACATAATGACATACAATATAATACAAAATTCAAGAAGAGAGAAATGATCATATGGGGCACTCAAAAATGGATAGAAAAATACATGTATGAATTGAATGGAGATCTTTTTTTTATATTTTGAAAAAACATCTTTATTAGTTGAATTGATTAAAAAAATATGTCTAGTAGCGAAATATTAAAAATTGCAATTGGATCACACACTGAGATTGACATGGAAACTGTTAAGATAGACAATTATTCATTGTCTAGCCACGACACTGCTCTGAAATAGTTATTACCTTGATTTCATATATCTTATCATATATCATGTATAACAGGTATAGAAATAATAATACAATCCCCTTCAATTATATACTGCTATTTTTATTAATACTATTCTTATATAACCTCAATGGTATAAGATAGGTGGATTTAGTTGGACAATTGGATGTATATTGCTGGTCTTACTAGTTACAACAGCTAGGACTGGTTGAATTTCTAATGTATCCACTTTGATCTCCTAACCAAAATAGAAAAATATCTGCCCTGCTGTATTTGTATAGAGATTGCCCCCTTAAATAGGTTCACTGATTCTAACAACGCTGAGTATCTTAGTCTCATAGCAATACTACGGATAGAGACTGTGTTGTTTTACATATCTCCACCTACGGGACCATTGATAGGGTTAAATCACTTTGAGAGGCTGGTGGTTTGTTACATTGTAGTCTATATACGCTCCCAAGCCTCCCTGTCTTTTACAGCGCTGTTATGCCTCAACAGTGTACGGGGCAAAGCGACCAGCATGTATTTATATAAATCCTATTTCAAATATTATGACCGAGGACTTAGATAGCAGACATAGGAGATATCAGAGCAGCAAACGCGGCGTCCGCCGATGCGCGTTTCGCTATTAGCTTTAACGAGGCAAGCCGAAGTCACGGCTTGATAGGCTATTTGAAGTGAAGAGCCCTCCCCTTTGATGACGTCTTCCTTAGCAACGTTGTAGCAACCAAGGTTGCTAGAATTTACACCGGAAATAAAAGTATTAATCCACCGATCGGCAGGGAATAATGTTAATACCTTATCAACGTTTTAGTGTCCAAGGTGGCAAAAACTACCACCGAGGGTAAAGATGTTTAATGGTCAGACATTGGGGAGTAGGATTAAAATAAGCTAATTCACCCGGGGATAATAAATCCTTGTCAAAGCAATAGGATCAAGCCCATTTATTAGATGGTAAAAATTACAGGAGAAGACCTAAAAAAGGTAAGTATAAGCTATTAGTTGATGATCAGTACTTTTAAAATCATAATAGACTAGAAACTGAGATATAGCAAACATCATTAACTTATACAATAAATGAAATACCATTTTAACAGGCATTATCGTGAACCATGTAGACAAATTACATAATAATATTCAATAATCCCTAACATACTATTTATAGAAGGTAAATAAAATTGTGTAGTTGGATTCCAAATAAATAACAAACATATCAATAATAATTATAATATAGTCGTAGTCGTGATGATAATAATTGATAAGCCTAATACTTAAATATCTGTAATGCATATGAAGATATATTATTGAATAAATATGTTCACATTACGAATGTTCTATCTGACAAGCATTACTAGCTTGGCTGTAAAAACAAACTAAAACTGCTAAGTGACAACATTCAAAATGTCAGGTGAATACTGATGTAAGGGTGCCAAGTTTGACACCATCAAATTTAAAGTGAATAGATGTATACTATTGAAAAGTTATTTACTGCATATAAAAATATATCGAATTGAGTGAATTACGTGGGCGGCTGACCTATGTGACAAACACTAATTACATATTGGTGATAAAAGTGATATAAACTTGATAAGATAGTCAGAGTTGACCGATGTACACAAATAAAATAACAACCAAAGCAAACGTGAAAAAATAAAATAAAACCTAAAAAAGTGCAATATCGTAGTGATATTTAGAGAAATTACAGATGTTGCTACCAACATATTGGCATATCAGATTTGTCTTACAACAATACCTAAAACCCTTCCATTATTGAAATATGTCTCTAAACAGAACGAGGGCATAAAGGGACATTTCAATTCAAAAATACTGAATAGTTGCTATGGTCATTCAGGCCATATGGTACCATACTGCCCATTAGAAACATTTGTCTGGTCTCCTTCAGTAATAATTCATTATTGATGTCCCCACCTCTCAGACCTAAGTTGACTTGTTCCATAGCGAAGGCTGTTAACACCTTAGGGTCACTATGATGATATTTTAGAAAATGTTTGGCCACCACAGTTATTTGTCTCAAATTGGCCTTGTCATTGGCAGCCCTCTTTATATTCCCTATGTGCTCCTAGACTCGCTTTTTAAAGGGTCTACTCGTCATCCCCACGTACTTTAAATTACATGGACATGAGAGGCAGTATACATTAGCAGAATTGCAATTCAGATATTTTAAATTCTACCAAATCTTTCCAAATTTATCCCTGTATTCCTTGGTCTGGGGCATGTTGGGACACGCCTTACATGAACCACACTTAAAGAAACCTTTTGGAATATTAGAAATCCTTTTTCTTGGGGTTAAGAAACTATGTACCAATTGGTCCCTCAAATTTCTTGATCGTCTCCATGTGATGGAAACTCTATCTTCTAATGTTTGTCTAAGATCATCATCCAATTGTAAAACATGCCAGTGTTTTTGTAGGATCTGTGTGAAGGCTCTCCATTCAGAACAAAAAGTTCCTATTAATCGTAATTTGGAATTCTCTCGTTCCATTGACACCCTATTGATGTTTTCATGTATCAGGGTGTCTCTTTTCAATTTGGATTCCTTTTTTCTCAGCTCTTCGTATAGTATTGACATTATAGCATTTTCCTTAATCTACATTTTAATTCAGCTGATCTTTGTTTGCAAGTAAATTCAACTGAACAATTCCTCTTGGTCCTTAATAATTCAGCTTTTGGAATTCCCATGATGACTGATGGATAATGGGAGCTAGATGCGTGTAGTAGGCTATTTGTGGCTGTTTTTTCCTATACATATCAGTATGTAATCTACCCTCACCAGTTTTAAAGATAGTTAAGTCCAAAAAGTTAATCGAAACATCTTGTATCTCTGATGTTAATTTCAAATTAAGCTCATTCTTATTCAGAGACTCAGTAAACTCCTGGAATAGCTTGACATCTCCATCCCATAGAATGATCACGTCATCTATGTACCTCAACCATAATAATATATGGTCAGTAAATTTGTCGATCCGCTGATTGAAAACTACTTCTTTCTCCCACCAGCCTAGATATAAATTAGCATAGGTGGGAGCACAAGCAGTTCCCATTGCGGTCCCCCTAACTTGTAAATAAAAAATTTCTTCAAACACAAAATAATTCTTTGTTAATACTGGAACAAAAGGGAGGCATTTAGCTGGCAATATGCAGAGAAAGCAGGGAAGTAGAGTAAAACATTTGTGCAGTAATGCACCTAGATTGAATGTAAAGACCTATGTATGAAAAGCAATAATTTAAATTTGGTTTAACTTACATGACTTGAAATCCTTCCTCTTAGCAAATAGACAGGGTGTGTCTGTTTGAATTACAGAGCCAGTGATGGCCAGGCCGAGCCCAGCGCTATCATCAATGGCGCTATGTTAAAGAAAAACCGGTCAGAGCTTTCTAAAATTTTAAAGAAATGGCTGCAGCCTGAGAATTCGCCTTCTCGGATTATTGAAGTTCTGGCGATAGATCACTGCATCCGTGGGCTGAACCGCGATTTGCAAAGGTGGGTTCTGCAATCAGACCCACAAACTTATGAAGAGCTTGCCACCATGGTAGAAAGGTTTTGTGTGCTACAGCAAATGACTAAAGAACCTGTATTTGTGCCAAAGCCGCTGCCACGCCAAAAGCCAGGTTTGACAATCCTTGCTACAGGGCCCAATGGCAAAACTGCTACGGACAGAGGGCCAGGTGCAAAGCTGTCTAATCTGAAGTGTTTTGAATGTGGTGAGCTAGGCCACTTTAAGGCAGTGTGTCCTAAACTACCGGAAACCATGGACTGTTCCGTGGCAGATATTGGGCCTGCACAAAGTGGAGGCAGTTAAAAATTGGGCAAGACCAGAGAAAAAGTCACAGTTAAGAACCTTTTTAGGCTTAGTAAGTTACTACAGGCGGTTTGTAAGCCACTTCGCCACTAGAGCTGCTCCACTAACGGACATGTTTAAAAAAAAGTTGTCCAGATAGATTAACCTGGTCTGACTCTGCAGAAACCGCCTGGTCTGATCTTCGATTAGCTCTTTGTTCCTCCCCAGTTCTCCAAGCACCGGATTTTACCTGGAGGTTCTTCCTCCAAACTGATGCTTCTGGTGTTGGCTTAGGTGCAGTCCTGTCACAGGAGAAGAATGTAGTAAAAAATCCTGTCCTGTACCTAAGCCGTAAGTTGCTTCCAAGGGAACAAAAATATGCCACTGTGGAGAAAGAATGGGCTACAGAACCTCTGCGCTATTATCTCCTAGGCAGAGAGTTCCCCTTAATAACAGACCATGCACCGTTGAGATGGATGCAGAACAACCGGGAGGTAAATGCCAAGGTAACCCCTGGTTCTTGGCACGGCAACCTTTCAAGTTCTCAGTAGAACATAGACCCGGGATTCTACACAAAAATGCAGATGCGTTGTCACGAAAATATGCGCTCCTCGCGAAGTCCGCGTCCCCCTACTTGGAGACGCTAGGGGGAGGGATATGTAACAAAAGGGAGGCATTTAGCTGGCAATATGCAGAGAAAGCAGGGAAGTAGAGTAAAACATTTGTGCAGTAATGCACCTAGATTGAATGTAAAGACCTATGTATGAAAAGTAATAGTTTAAATTTGGTTTAACTTACATGACTTGAAATCCTTCCTCTCAGCAAACAGACAGGGTGTGTCTGTTTGAATTACAAAGCCAGTGATGGGCGTTTCCTTTTAAAGAGAAGGTGGGTGTGTCACCTGTCCATCAAGCTAAGGCTGGGGGAGGAGTATCAGGAATAAAAGCTTGTTTATATCATTTGTGCATGGAGACCAACGCTGGGTGAGCTGGCTGGTCCTGAGAGAGAGCTGGACTATGTATAGCTAGTGTTTAGGTTCTCCATGATTGCTGTGCAAGTATACAGTGTCAAAACATTTACCATCCTGACAATAAAGCACCATAAAAAGGAAGAAGTTGTTCGCGTGTGCTTCTGCAGTAGTGGGTTTTTGCCACAATACAAATCGTAATAAGGTGACCAAGAATGTCGTGAAGTCTGTGCTCTTTTCCATCCCTAGGAAGTAATAAACTGCATTTTCGTGTGCTATGTTCGTATACAGTGACTCTATATCAATGACGCAAGTTTGGTGGTTGCGTTAACTGTGATATTGTCCAGTTTGGATAAGACATCTTTTGTATTTTTGATATACGAGTCTAAACTAGTGACATGTTTACGTAGATGATAATCGATGAATCTACTGGCCTTCTCTGTCCTCGGTGGTAGTTTTTGCCACCTTGGACACTAAAACGTTGATAAGGTATTAACATTATTCCCTGCCGATCGGTGGATTAATACTTTTATTTCCGGTGTAAGATCTAGCAACCTTGGTTGCTACAATGTTGCTAAGGAAGACGTCAAAGGGGAGGGCTCTTCACTTCAAATATCCTATCAAGCCGTGACTTCGGCTTGCCTTGTTAAAGCTAATAGCGAAATGCGCTTTGGCGGACACCGCGTTCGCTGCTCTGATATCTCCTATGTTTGCAAAGTCCTCGGTCATAATATTTTAAATAGGATTTATATAAATACATGCTGGTCGCTTTGCCCCGTACACTGTTGAGGCATAACAGCGCTGTAAAAGACAGGGAGGCTTGGGAGCGTATATAGACTACAATGTAACAAACCACCAGCCTCTCAAAGTGATTTAACCCTATCAATGGTCCCGTAGGTGGAGATATGTAAACCAACACAGTCTCTATCCGTAGTATTGCTATGAGACTAAGATACTCAGCGTTGTAGAATCAGTGAACCTATTTAAGGGGGCAATCTCTATACAAATACAGCAGGGCAGATATTTTTCTATTTTAGTTAGGAGATCAAAGTGGATACATTAGAAATTCCACCAATCCTAGCTGTTGTAACTAGTAAGACCAGCAATATACATCCAATTGTCCAACTAAATCCACCTATCTTATACCATTGAGGTTATATAAGAATAGTATTAATAAAAATAGCAATATATAATTGAAGGGGATTGTATTATTATTTCTATACCTGTTATACATGATATATGATAAGCTATATGAAATCAAGGGAATAACTATTTCAGAGCATTAACAATTGTCTATCTTAACAGTTTCCATGTCAATCTCAGTGTGTGATCCAATTGCAATTTTTAATATTTCGCTACTGGACATATTTTTTATCAATTCAACTAATAAAGATGTTTTTTAAAAATATAAAAAAAAAGAGATCTCGATACATATCAATACAATTCATACATGTATTTTTCTATTCATTTTTGAGTGCCCCATATGATCATTCTTTTCTCTCTTCTTGAATTTTGGGTTAACAATTAACACTATGATTGGGTGCACCCTTCCTCTGTAGACACTTTATTGCGCAAGGAAAATTGTGATTCATTTATTTAGAGGAAGAAGAATGGATTGCCTGGTGCAGTCTTCTCCCTTTTGTAATACAATATAATACACCAGTTTCTTGTAAAATGAAAAGAAATACACAACAGAAATGGTAAGCTCATGAATGATCAGTGTCAAGAAACGGGGTGCTACTTGTCAGGCACCGCCTGTGAGATCGGGACGGATGTCCCGCTGTGCCGGTTGCAACAGACGCGTCACTTCCGCCCCCGCTCGGCCGCCCGGCTACAAGTTCAGAAAGTGTTCCCGTTGACACAGCATGTAGGGAGCGCTACGGTGCTAGTGTTATGACAGCGCTACGGCGCTAGTAGTATGACAGCGCTGCGGAGCTGAGGCTTATTGGCTACTAGAAGTATTTAAGCCTCTCTGGATCCCACCTCCTGTGCCAGAGTTTCAGGTCCTCCTGTCCTCCAGCGTTTCCAGTGTATTCCTGTGATTACCTATCTCCTGACCTTTTGCCTGCCTTCTGATTATTGCGGTTCGCTTGTGACCCGGATTGCCTTGACTACCCTCTTGGATCTCCCTTTTGTACCTCGCTGCCAGAACGCTACCGACCCGGCTTGACTCACCACCCCTTCGGATTCTCCTTGTGTACCTGCATTGCCCGCACCATTGCTGAACAGGCCTGTCTGACATTTCTCTCGTGCTTCGCTATCTGACTCGTGGAAAGACCGCGACCTGCGTGTTCCCTGCAGCTGAGTCCATACCTCTTTGCGGGGGTCCCTGGTGAACACCAGGGGCACATTAGACTCCGCACCTTCCTCAGAGTAGTGCCAACGATAGCAGGTACGCTATACTCAGTCGTGCCAGTAAACTCTGGCGATGTCTACCGAAGGAACTGGTGAACCCTCAGCCCGGGACCTTCTCATTCACTTGGCTCAGCTTGGCTCAGCGTGTAGAACAGCAAGAAGCAGCCCAAGCACATCTCCTACAATGTGTCCAAGGTATCGCTACACACTTCGATGCTTTACAGGGCTCTCTGCCTGCCACTCTAGCCATTACCTCCTCCTCGGAGGCATCCTCCAGTGTGGTTACCGTATCTACAGCAACCTCAGGCATGCGTATCCTCGCACCCGAGAAATACGATGGAGATTCCAAAAAATGCAGGGGTTTCTTAAACCAGTGCTCTATTCAGTTCGAGTGCAATGCAGGAGCATTTCCTTTAGAACGTACGAAGGTGGCATTCATGATCTCCCTCCTGAGTGGTCAAGCACTAGCCTGGGCTTCGCCTTTGTGGGAGAATGGAGACCCTCTTCTTAATAACACCGCCTCCTTTATTGAAGCCTTCAGGAGAGTCTTCGATGACCCTGGGAGAGTAGCCTCTGCTGCCACCAGTTTGCTGAGTCTGCGTCAAGGCAACTTATCTGTCGGGCAATATGCCATCCAGTTCCGGACCTTAGCGTCAGAGCTGAAGTGGAACAACGAGGCGCTGGTCGTAACATTCTGGCAAGGTCTGATCGACCGTATTAAAGACGATCTACTTTCTCGGGATCTTCCCTCTGACCTTGATACCCTGATTGCGCTATGTATCAAAGTAGATCTACGTTATCAAGAACGCACCCAAGAACGTCCTGTCGCTAAGCGGATTGTTCCTCGTCTGGCTCCACAATTTCAAAACCGGGTGTTGCCTATGGACGAACCCATGCAAGTAGGACGTTCTCACCTATCTCCAGAAGAGAGAGAGAGGCGCTTCTGTAGCGATTCCGGACATCTTCTCAAGGTCTGCCCTAAGAGAGCGGGAAACCCGTCCTCCTAAACGGTAGCAGAGAGGCCGGTTTAGAAGTATCCACAGTTGCTCCCCACACTCCTGAGCTTCTTATGGCAGTCACCCTGAGCACCCTTAGAGGTCCCTTCTCCACCATGGCCTTTGTGGATTCCGGCTCCTCCGGGAACTTTATTTCTGCTACTCTAGTTGCTGGGCTTCAAATTCCAACACTCACCTTGCCTCAAACATTATCGTTAACGGCAGTGGATGGGAATCGTGTCAGCAGTGGCTCCATCTCCTCCATCACCTCTCCCATTCGGTTGATGGTAGGAGCCCTTCATAGCGAGATGATTCAGTTTTTGGTGTTGCCAAAATCCATTAATCCCCTTATCTTGGGGCTACCTTGGCTACGAAAACATTCTCCGCAGATGGATTGGGATCGTGCTCAGTTGGTGTACAGGATGTCATCATAGATGTCCGTCTAGTATTCTGCCTTCCAGTTCTCAAGTTATTGCTAAGTCCACTGTTACGGAATCAGTCCTTCCAGCAGCATACGCAGAGTTTCAAGATGTATTCAGTAAGACCGAGGCAGAGTTGTTACCTACCCACCGGCCCTGGGACTGCTCCATTACTTTGCTTCCCAATCAACCTCTACCCAAGGGGCGAACTTATCCTCATTCTTGCCCAGAGACCTTGGCAATGTCTCAATATATCACGGATAATATCAAACGTGGGTTCATTCGCAAGTCTACCTCTCCTGCTGGGGCTGGATTCTTCTTTGTCAAGAAAAAAAGACGGGTCCCTTCGCTCGTGCATTGACTATAGACCTCTGAATCGTATTACTATCAAAAATCGGTACCTGTTACCTCTTATCTCCGATCTATTTGACAGGATCAGCGGGGCTCAAGTATTCACTAAACTAGACCTACGAGGGGCCTACAACCTCATTCGTATAAAGAAGGGTGACGAGTGGAAGACCGCCTTCAATACTAGGGATGGTCATTTCGAATACCTGGTAATGCCCTTCGGTCTTTGCAATGCCCCCGCCTTCTTTCAGACTTTCGTTAATGACATCTTTCAAGATTTGTTGTACACCTCTGTAGTTGTTTATCTAGATGACATTCTAGTGTTCTCTAAGGACCTGAGTTCTCATCAAGAACAAGTGAGGGAGGTCTTACGAAGACTACACAAATACCATCTTTATTGCAAGTTGGAAAAATGTGTTTTCGAAGTTCTCCAAGTGTCCTTCCTTGGGTTTATTGTATCCGGCTCAGGACTACAGATGGATCCCACCAAGGTGTCTGCCATCTTGGCTGGCCTCAACCTCAAGGCCTTAAAGCAATCCAAAGATTCATCGGGTTCGCCAATTATTATCGGCAGTTCATCCAAGTTTTTTCTTCTATTATCGCTCCAATCACAGCGTTAACCAAGAGATCTACCAACCCGAAGATATGGTCTCCGGAAGCTATTTCTTGCTTTGCTACTCTTAAGAAAGCCTTCTCCTCGGCCTCTGTTCTCTCCCAGCCGGATCAACAGCGACCTTTCTTTGTGGAAGTGGACGCCTTTTCTATTGGCATCGGGCCGTGTTGTTCCAAAAGACACCTTTGGGTACTCACTCTCCATGCGGTTTCTTCTCTAGACATTTCCTCCCTAATGAGATTAATTATGGAATCGGAGATAAAGAGCTTCTCGCTATCAAAGCAGCTCTGGAGGAGTGGCGACATCTACTAGAAGGTGCTTTATATCCTGTTACCATATTCACAGACCATTGAAATTTAACATTCATTCGTGAAGCTCGCTGTTTGAATCCTCGACAAGCCCGCTGGGCATCATTCTTTGCTCGCTTCAATATGACTCTTATTTTCTGTCCAGGGGCTAAAAATGGGCGAGCAGACGCTCTATCCCGCTCTTTTGATGATACGGACCGCCTGAATCCATTAATTCCTCAATGCATCATCGATCCTTCTAACATTGTGGCAGTTACCAATACTGTTAAAGTTGTTTCCCCTACAGGGCGATCATTTGTGGAACCACAGTTTCGACTCAGGGTGTTACGATGGGCTCATTGCTCCCGTATTGCGGGTCACGCAGGAATAAAGAAGACCACATTCCTCCTCTGTCGACTGTTCTGGTGGCCCACTATACGTACTGACATACGTGATTTTATTGCAGCCTGCACAATCTGCGCCCAACACAAGTCCTCCAGGAAGGTTCCTGCTGGATTGCTTCGTCCCTTGCCCACGCCTAATGCTCCTTGGGAAAGTATAGCCATGGATCTTATCACTGATCTTCCCTGCAGTTCGGGATTCTATACCATCTAAGTCATCATTGATCGATTTTCCAAAATGGTGCACTTCATCCCTCTCTCTGGTCTACCTTCGGCCAGTCGCTTAGCCGACACATTTATCAAAGAGATCTTCAAACTACATGGTTGTCCTAAAGAAATCATCTCTGACAGAGGGGTCCAATTCATCTCCCGTTTCTGCAAGAAGTTGGGTATAGAATTGAAATTCTCGTCGGGGTACCACCCCCAGACCAATGGCCAGACCGAGCGGATCAACCAGGACTTAGAGACCTTTCTTCGTTGCTTTACTGCTGATAATCAAAGAAGATGGTCACAATTTCTTCTTGGGCAGAGTTCTCGCATAATCATCACGTCCATGAATCCACCGGCTTCTCTCCATTGTTTATTGTGTCTGGAGCGCATCCTATGATTCCAGATCCTTTTCCGAATTCGTTCTCCTCAGTGTTTCGAGTCGTGGCGGCTCTGGCCACCGCCGCGACTCACTTCCGGGTACTGGGCAGCGTCCCGACCGTCGTCATGACGACCGGGACGTCATTTCCTCTAGCTCCCGGCCGTCGCTTTGGCAACGGTCGGGACGCTCGTTGCCCTCAGCGCAGCGTCCCGGCATCTAGGCAGCCGGGCGCCTGCGCACATCAGGGGGTTTTCAGCCCAGCTGGGCTAGATTACAGGGGTAGGAGCAATTTCATTGGTGGACAAGCCCTCCCTGCCGGTTATAGTTCCTGCTAATCACACTATGCCTGCTGTGTACCCTTGCTCTCTGTGTACCTTCTTGGATTTTGAACTACTGTTGCCGACCTTTGCTTTGTTACTGACTATGTTTGCTTGCCTGTGCCCATTGACCCTTGCCTGGACTCCTTCGCTGCCGATTTGCCTGTGCTCTCTGACCCCGGTTTTGTGTTCTGGATATTCTGCCTGCTGCCGGCCTCGACACCTTTTCTGGACCTCACTCTGTTTTGCTCTTACCCTCTATCGCTGGGTTCCCCTCAGTCAGTGCACAATTCACGACCCTCAGTTGTCTGCGGCCAAGCCTGTCCCCACCACTAGGGGCTCCAGCGAAAACCAGACTTCTGAGCAGACTTCAGGTTTTGTGTTACGGGCTGTTGGGGTTCCTAACATTATAACCGGCCTTAAAAAAAAAAAAAAATGATTTACTCTTGAAGTGAGTAAACAATCTTCTCGGACCTATGGAACCCAGTCCGGCTCAAGTACTGGCGGGACAAATCCAGACCTTGTCCCAGATGGTCCAAGAATTGTCTCAGCGGCAAGCCGCCCAAGAGCAAGCAGCAAGGGCCTCACAAGCCGCTCAACCTTCTGTGGTAGAACCTAAAATGAACCTCCCAGATCGCTTTCCAGGAGACCGCAGACTCTTCCGCAATTTTCGTGAGAGCTGTAAGCTCTATTTCAGATTAAGGCCACTTTCGTCTGGATCACCTCAGCAAAGAGTGGGAATTATAATCTCTCTTCTACAAGGGGATCCTCAATCTTGGGCTTTCAGCTTGGATCCTAACAGTCCCCAGTTGCAATCCGTGGACGCATTCTTTCAAGCTCTTGGTTTGATCTATGACGACCCAGATCGAGTGGCTTCTGCAGAAGCGCAATTGCGGTCCTTAACGCAAGGACGACGCTCTGTCGAAGATTACTGCTCCCATTTCAGGCGTTGGTCCTCGGGCTGTGAATGGAATGACCCGCCTCTGCGTAGTCAGTTCCGACTGGGGTTGTCTGAACAAGTTAAAGATTCACTTGTCCAGTATCCTACGGCTGGGTCACTAGAAGAGCTCATGCAACTAGCCATTCGGATCGACAGAAGATTCAGGGAGAGGAAAGCTGAGAAGGAAAATCCTTCGGCCTTTTCTCCTATGCCTTCTCCCGTTGATCCAGTAGAACCAGTGCAACTGGGAGTATATCGACTGTCTTCGGAAGAACGCACCCGAAGACGCAATCTGGGTCTCTGCCTATACTGCGGAGAGAAGGGCCATTTGCCATCTGTTCTTGCCACGCCAGACCGGGAAAAGACCAGGTCAAGTGAACACGGAGAGAGTTCACTTAGGTCTACAGGTAATCTCTCCGAAAAATTCCCTACTAATACCTGCCCAACTCTCGCACGGCGGACATCTATTCCTGCGTTTGTGGATAGTGGAGCCGCTGGAAACTTTTTAGACCTGACACTTGCCCGGTCCCTGGGTTTCTCAGCGGTCCCTCTGGAAACCGCTATCGCTGTGCATGGGCTCGACGGGTACCGCCTGAACAAAGGTGAGATCCATCATTGCTCACCTCCTCTTCTGCTAAAGTTGGGTGCCCTTCACTCCGAAACCATCTCATTGTACTTAATCCATTGTCCTTCAGTACCTCTTATCCTGGGTTATCCGTGGTTGGTCCTCCATAATCCCAGAATTGATTGGACTACAGGAGATATAATCAAGTGGAGCTCCATGTGCTCCTCCACCTGTCTATCCCTGCCGCTTAGGGTGACTCATACTTGTCCAGTACAGCTACTCTTTCCGTATCAAGAATTCTCCGACGTTTTTTTCCAAGAAAGAAGCAGATATCCTCCCTCCTCACCGGGAGTACGACTATGCCATTGATCTTATTCCAGGTGCCAAATTACCCAAGGGAAGGTTGTACGCCCTGTCCATTCCGGAAACATTAGCCATGGAATCTTACGTAGAGGAGAATCTGCAAAAAGGCTTTATCAGACCGTCCAAGTCACCTGCAGTGGCAGGCTTCTTTTTCGTTGGTAAGAAGGACGGCAGTTTGAGGCCCTGTATTGATTATCGAGGGTTAAATAGGGTAACCATTAAAAACGCATACCCTTTGCGTTTTGGTCATGTTTGACCAGCTTAAAGGAGCCAGGATCTTTTCAAAGATTGACCTTCGAGAAGCATATAACTTGATTCGTATCCGTGAAGGCGACGAGTGAAAAACGGCCTTTAATACCCAAACAGGCCAATACGAATATCTTGTCATGCCCGTCGGTCTAAGTAACGCTCCAGCTGTTTTCCAAGATTTAATTGATGACGTCCTTCGTGAATTTCTGGGCTCCTTTGTAGTAGTCTACTTAGATGACATCCTAATCTATTCTCAGTCCCTTGAACAACATTGTGAACATGTACAACTGGTTCTTCGGAAACTCCGTCATTATCACCTCTATGCTAAATTAGAGAAATGCGAGTTCGAAGTTTCTACAGTTTCATTTTTGGGATATGTCATCTCCCCGGAAGGATTCGCCATGGATCCCGTGAAGGTGCAGGCCATTCTTGACTGGGTGCGGCCCTCGAATCTTAAGGCTTTACAAAGGTTCCTAGGGTTCGCCAACTATTATAGGAAATTCATCATGTCCTTTTCTACTCTCGTTTCTCCTATTACAGCCTTAACACGCAAGGGAACGAACACTAAAAACTGGTCTCCCATCGCCATCTCTGCCTCCAAAACCTTGAAACAGGCCTTTGTATCAGCACTGGTGCTCAGACATCCAAATCCAGACCTTCCATTTGTCATTGAAGTAGACGCCTCTGATGTGGGAGTGGGAACGGTGTTGTCCCAAAAGGATTTGAGTGACCATCGCCTTCACCCGTGTCTACTTATCCCGGAGATTCTCTTCTGCCAAAGAGCATTATGATGTTAGCAATCGGGAGCTGCTGGCCGTCAAGTAGGCTTTAGAGGAATGGCGCCACTGGCTTGAAGGTGCGAAACATGCTATTACTATTTACACTGACCATAAAAACTTGTCCTACATTGAGTCGGCTAAAAGGTTGAATTCTAGACAAGCACGGTGGTCCCTCTTCTTCTCCCATTTTCGCCTCATCATAACCTACCGACTGGGTTCAAAGAACCTCAGACCTGATGCTCTGTCTCACAGTTTTGTCTCTTCTCAAGCTCCGGTCTCTAAACCCTGTTCCATTGTTCCAGCTTCTTCTTTTCTGATTGCCTTCACGCAGGAACTTGGTAAAAACCTTCAACAATTTCAGTCACAGGCACCTCCTGAATCTCCAGCGGACAGACTCTTTGTGCCGGTACATCTCAGAAAATCGGTCCTGATAGAATGTCATGACAACAGGACTTCTGGACATCCCGATGCTGCAAAGACCATCGAAATCCTCTCTCGTGTAGTCTGGTGGCCATCATTATCTGCGGATGTTAGAGAATATGTATCATCTTGTGATCTGTGTGCCAAGAATAAGAGTTCTCGAAATTCTCCTTCTGGGTTACTTATGCAGTTACCAGCCCCAGTCAGACCGATGGACCCATTTGTTCATGGATTTCATTGTTGATTTGCCCCTGTCTTCTGGGTGCAACATCATCTGGGTAACTGTAGATCGATTCAGTAAAATGGCCCATTTTATTCCATTGACAAAATTACCCTCAGCACGCTCTTTGGCCGCCTTGTTTATGAAGCATGTTTTTCGAGATCATGGGTTACCGGAGGATATAGTATCAGATCGAGGATCACAGTTCGTTGCAGCATTCTGGAAGGCTTTTTGCTCCTTCTTAGGGATTAGGCTCAGTTTATCATCAGCCTACCATCCACAGTCTAACGGGCAAACCGAGAGGGTGAACTAATCCCTGGAGCAATATCTACGGCTCCATATATCCAAAAATCACGACAATTGGTCTGACCTTCTTCCATGGGCTGAATTTCCGTACAATAACGCATGCCATACTTCTTCTCAGTACTCTCCCTTTTATTGTAACCTTGAATATCATCCCAGAGTCAACTCAATGTCCTCTCTATCTACGGATAGGCCACCCGAAACCAGGGTCACGGCTACCCGGCTTAAAAAGATTTGGAAATCAGTTCATCAATCTCTACTCCGAGCATCTTTTAGGTCTAAAGTTTTTTCTGATCTGCATCGCTCTGCCTGTTCCTTTAAGGTAGAAGATTCAGTGTGGCTTTCTACTCGGAACACAAGACTCCGTCAACCCTGTAAAAAATTAGGACCCAAGTTTATTGGTCCCTTTACCATCATAAAACAAGTCAACCCAGTGGCTTTCAGATAAGAGCTCCCTGAATCTCTAAAAATTCCCAGTACGTTCCACTGTTCCTTGTTAAAACCTGCCCGGTCTTCTCAGAAATTCAGACCTCAACAGTCCTCTAGGCCTCACCCAGTCTTGGTGGGTGGACATCAAGAATTTGTTGTCGAGAAGATCCTCGATTCAAAAAAGGTCCAGGGTCAGGTTCACTACCTCATTCATTGATAAGGGTAGGGTCCTGAGGAAAGATCCTGGATACCACAAAGAAATCTCCACTCTGATAAATTACTTGCTGACTTCTTTAAAAAATATTCCGGAAAATCCGGGTGTCGGGGTTCTTTGACCCCTCCTCAAGAGGGGGGTACTGTTACGAGTCGCGGCGGCTCTGGCCACCGCCGCGACTCACTTCCGGGTACTAGGCAGCGGTCAGCCGTCTTCATGACGACCGGGACGTCATTTCCTCTAGCTCCCGGCCGTCGCCTAGGCAACAGTCGGGACGCTCGTTGCCCTCAGCGCAGCGTCCCGGCATCTAGGCAGCCGGGCGCGTGGGTTTTCAGCCCAGCTGGGCTAGATTACAGGGGTAGGAGCAATTTCATTGGTGGACAACTGTTTATAAGGCAGGAAGGGACAAGCCCTCCCTGCCGGTTATAGTTCCTGCTAGTCACACTAAGCCTGCTGTGTACCTTTGCTCTCTGTGTACCTTCTTGGATTTTGAATTACTGTTGCCGACCTTTGCTTGCCTGTGCCCATTGACCCTTGCCTGGACTCCTTCGCTGCCGATTTGCCTGTGCTCTCTGACCCCGGTTTTGTGTTCTGGATATTCTGCCTGCTGCCGGCCTCGACACCTTTTCTGGACCTCACTCTGTTTTGCTCTTACCCTCTATCGCTGGGTTCCCCTCAGTCAGTGCACAATTCACGACCCTCAGTTGTCTGCAGCCAAGCCTGTCCCCACCACTAGGGGCTCCAGCGAAAACCAGACTTCTGAGCAGACTCCGGGTTTTGTGTTACGGGCTGTTGGGGTTCCTAGCACTCAGTTCCAGCGGTGGACGCCCTTTATCGAGAATTTTCCCTCATCTGGGCCAAAACTAAGGCGGCCCTGCAAAGGGCAACACAGCACCACAAGTGTTTTGCGGACCGCCACCGTAGAGCAGGGGTGGGCAAACCAGTCCTCAAGGGCCATAAACAGTTCATGTTTTTAGGATTTCTTTAATCATGCACAGCTGAGTTAATCTATTTGGCTGGGTCAGTAATTATCCCAGCTGTTTCTACAGACAGAAATCCTAAAAACATGAACTGTTTATGGCCCTTGAGGACTGGTTTGCCCACCCCTGCCGTAGAGCAACTTCTCTATTGAAGGTAGGGGATCAGGTATGGATTTCCACTAAAGATTTGAGACTGAAGGTACCATCTATGAAAATGGCTCCACGTTTTATTGGTCCCTACACCATCTCACAAGTTATCAATCCTGTGTGTGTTAAGCTAAAGCTACCTGCTTCCTTACGATGTCATAATACCTTTCATGTGTCCTTACTTCAACCATTGGTGCTTAACAGGTTCTTTGTACCTCCCTCTCGACCTCCTCCTGTTCAAACCTCTTCTGGAACAGAGTTTGAGATCAGCCGAATCCTGGATGTTCGTATCCGCTATGGTCGCCAACAGTTCTTTGTTCACTGGAAGGGATATGGTCCTGAAGAGAGATCTTGGGTGGACAAACCAGACCTTCATGCTCCTCTGCTACTCAAAACATTTCACCAATCAAGAGGAGGAGGAGGGCATACTGTCAGACACCGCCTGTGAGATCGGGACGGATGTCCCACTCAGCTAATCTGGTTGCTGCCTAGCAACCAGGCGCGTCACTTCCGCCCCCGCTCGGCCGCCTGCAAGTTCAGAAAGCGTTCCCGATGCTAGGCAATGTGACGCTGCATGTAGGAAGCGCTACGGCGCTAGTGTTATGACAGCGCTACGGCGCTAGTAGTATGATAGCTCTGCGGCGCTGAGGCTTATTGGCTACTAGAAGTATTTAAGCCTCTCTGGATCCCACCTCCTGTGCCAGAGTTTCAGGTCCTCCTGTCCTCCAGCGTATTCCTGTGATTACCTATCTCCTGACCTTTTGCCTGCCTTCTGATTATTGCGGTTCGCTTGTGACCCGGATTGCCTTGACTACCCTCTTGGATCTCCCTTTTGTACCTCGCTGCCAGAACGCTACCGACCCGGCTTGACTCACCACCCCTTCGGATTCTCCTTGTGTACCTGCATTGCCCGCACCATTGCTGAACAGGCCTGTCTGACATTTCTCTTGTGCTTCGCTATCTGACTCGTGGAAAGACCGCGACCTGCGTGTAATTGAAGGGGATTGTATTATTATTTCTATACCTGTTATACATGATATATGATAAGCTATATGAAATCAAGGGAATAACTATTTCAGAGCATTAACAATTGTCTATCTTAACAGTTTCCATGTCAATCTCAGTGTGTGATCCAATTGCAATTTTTAATATTTCGCTACTGGACATATTTTTTATCAATTCAACTAATAAAGATGTTTTTTAAAAATATAAAAAAAGAGATCTCGATACATATCAATACAATTCATACATGTATTTTTCTATTCATTTTTGAGTGCCCCATATGATCATTCTTTTCTCTCTTCTTGAATTTTGGGTTAACAATTAACACTATGATTGGGTGCACCCTTCCTCTGTAGACACTTTATTGCGCAAGGAAAATTGTGATTCATTTATTTAGAGGAAGAAGAATGGATTGCCTGGTGCAGTCTTCTCCCTTTTGTAATACAATATAATACACCAGTTTCTTGTAAAATGAAAAGAAATACACAACAGAAATGGTAAGCTCATGAATGATCAGTGTCAAGAAACGGGGTGCTACTTGTCAGGCACCGCCTGTGAGATCGGGACGGATGTCCCGCTGTGCCGGTTGCAACAGACGCGTCACTTCCGCCCCCGAACGGCCGCCCGCTACAAGTTCAGAAAGTGTTCCCGTTGACACAGCATGTAGGGAGCGCTACGGTGCTAGTGTTATGACAGCGCTACGGCGCTAGTAGTATGACAGCGCTGCGGAGCTGAGGCTTATTGGCTACTAGAAGTATTTAAGCCTCTCTGGATCCCACCTCCTGTGCCAGAGTTTCAGGTCCTCCTGTCCTCCAGCGTTTCCAGTGTATTCCTGTGATTACCTATCTCCTGACCTTTTGCCTGCCTTCTGATTATTGCGGTTCGCTTGTGACCCGGATTGCCTTGACTACCCTCTTGGATCTCCCTTTTGTACCTCGCTGCCAGAACGCTACCGACCCGGCTTGACTCACCACCCCTTCGGATTCTCCTTGTGTACCTGCATTGCCCGCACCATTGCTGAACAGGCCTGTCTGACATTTCTCTCGTGCTTCGCTATCTGACTCGTGGAAAGACCGCGACCTGCGTGTTCCCTGCAGCTGAGTCCATACCTCTTTGCGGGGGTCCATGGTGAACACCAGGGGCACATTAGACTCCGCACCTTCCTCAGAGTAGTGCCAACGATAGCAGGTACGCTATACTCAGTCGTGACACTACTACATGGAGAACTTTATTAATCACCAATTTCTCACGGTTTAATATACTTTTTAATCCTTGGCCCAGTCTAAGTATTGAGAAATGATTTTGCTGAACTAACGCCATCTTGTTGCCTGTCAGCCATTTTGTCATTGTACAACTTAAAAAGACAGCTAGTTTGTAGAAGTTATTCATTATTATTTTGTTGTTTGCAAGAAGCTGTGCCCATGACCTTGGATATGGCAGACAGGAGATAAACCACCAGCCCCCTTGGGAGAATTCCTGTGAGAATGTAGCAAGAGCTGTGTAACGAAAACATGCAAAATGAGTGCTTAAGACAAGGACAAGACAGTTAGGGGCATGGTTTGCGGAAGTACGTGATTTTGTGTAACCAGAGTGCTATAAGTATGTGAATTTGTAAACAATAAAGTAGAGCTAATTGCACACACACAGAACTTGCAGTGTCTTTTATTCTCTCCGGCTGATGAGATCATAAACTGGTACACTGACGTTTACAGGTGAACTGACTGATTAGATCCAACAGTATATACACCAGAGCATCGGTGTATTATATGTATTTTTATTTCATGTTATAAGGTACATTTTGCCCTTGCTATTACCTGCAATATTGCATGTATTAGACAGAATATTGCCATACTGTGTGAAAATAACAGGACAGCAGAAGTCATTTTGCTTGTGTAAGCTAAAGTAATTACCATTTGTCTCAAATGTCCATTGTTATGAGGTGCAGCTTAGACATTGTTCTGATTACAAACAAAATCTGAGTTAACTAGCTGGCAGCCCAAGTTAATTAGCATTTTCACACCTACCCCACCCAATCCAACAATCCTTCCTCATGCTCCACCTGCCCATTCCACTCGTTTTCTCCATCCCCAATGTCTCAGTTTGTTTTGTCACCCCTCTAGAATGTTTGCTCTCACAAGCAGGGCCCTCTCTACCTCCCATCTCCTGTCCTCATATAAAGGCTTCTTTATGTTCTAAGTTGTGCCTTTTGCTATGGTTCGTTCTCTTGCTCCTATATTTATTTGTATTGCATTCTATTTGTGTATTGCCAACTGTACAGCGCTGCAGAATAAATTATGAGGAAATAAATGGTTTCTGAGAGCTGTAACTTAACCCAATTTATTTCTGAATTTACATAATTGTAAACTACCATATGAAACAAGAGATGTGCATTAAAATCCATGCTTGTCACTGACATTGTTGCTGGACTTGTATCGCTCATCTACTCATAGGTCACGGATAATTGGGATTTCCAAACAGGTAAGAAGGCCAAGGTTAATTGCCATCCACAAAAACACATCAGCTGCCAAGAACAAACAATTAAACAAACACTGTTTACCACATTCATAGATTGTAAGCTTGCGAGCAGGGTTCTCTTACCTATCTGTATGCATTACCCAGTATTGTTTTATTAATGTTTGTTCTTAATTGTAAAGCGCTACGGAATTTGCTGGCGCTATATAAATAAATGTTGATGATGATTCAAATTGCATCCATGCATTCACAGACCTGAATACACTGCTATACCCAAGGGTGCTTAACTATGCATCCAGAAAGAGAGAGTGTGTAAAAAGAAAGAAGGAATGCATGCACAGTAGCAGATAGTTGGACTGTATTAACTATAAGAGGTTATCTTCCAGTACATCTTTAGATCACATTAAAAAACTGCATTCATATTTTCTTAATATTAGAATACAGATTATTGGTGTTTTAGTATCTATATAAAAAGAATATGCAAGCACAACATTTTAACAGTTAAAAAACTAGGCACTTTAAAGTTATTAAATATATGTTCACAGCTATTGTACACTCCACTTTTATTAAAGCCAGTTGAAATTTAAAAGGGCGCATTCAGTGCCATCGTAGAATTTCATCGATTTTTGAGTCCCTAGCGATCCAGTCATTTGGGACCCTCTAAGCTGCTCCTTTTTAAACTAGACTTGGCTGGCCACCTTATAAACAACAGTCATTTAATGAAAAAAATCCTAATACAAATCTTACCTTATAAAGGCGTAGTATTGTTTTAATGCAGGAATGGACAAACTGGGTTTGCCTTTGTAAACTGCCACCGTAAAGTGCAACGAGCTCTTCATTGAAATTCACACTAAAAACATTGAAGTGATTTCTATAACCAATGTTCTCAGCTTTTCGAAGAGCAATTGAAGCAATAGAGCGAGCTGTTGGTAGACAACATTAAAAAAAAAAAAAAAAAAAAGATACAAATGAATACTTTGGTTTGTAGCCAATAATTCACACTGTTAAGACAACATTTTATATATATATATATATATATATATATATATATATATATATATATATATATATATATATTTATTAATTACACGATAAGAGGATTGAGAACAATCTCTCAAAAGTACACTGCTTTGAAAGGGAGCAGTTTACCTCAAGCTACCGCATATATTGTGCCACATCCATCAATCATGGTAACCAGATCCATATTGCAATCAATAATAGCTTTTAGTAATGAGGGTCTGTGAAATATGATAGGTTATCCTGTTTGCAGTTGGATATGATAATAAATGAGGGCCCAAAAGATACCACCTCCATATAACACCTATGTAATACTGGGTCACAGAAGGCAAACCTATGGTTTGCTTGTATATAGCGAAGTGATAAAATAGTGGGTAGACTGTTCACAATTTGGAAACGGCCCCAAAACTGAAAAGAAAAAGGTTCTCTTCCTAGCCAGCTTGCGACAGATGGTGAACAAGAAAAAAAATGGGACCTAACGAGAGGTGGCAACTATCCAGGATACTGGTTTCATAAGCCAAGGGTCCACAATACACCCACACAACACATTACATAACTATCCCCTACACTAGTCAGCCTGAGCTTGCTAACATGATTTGTGGGAAAACAACAACATGGAGCCCTCTAACCCCAGCGTAAAATGTTGCATCAAGAGATGATCATGAGCTCCAATAACAATTTTTTGTGATTATATTTTATATATAAAACAAAAAAAACAAAACAAAAAAACAAAAATAACAAAAACAAAAAAGAGAGAACACGAGAATGAAGGATTTGACTGACTAAGCATACAAAGTGGGTAATTTTTTCTTTTACTTCCTACTTTATTTCTTCAACTGCACCAGACTTTGGCATTATGTATCGCTAGTTTTGTGGAACCTGTATAGACTGGGTCTTATATTACCACGATGTCAAGTAGGAGATATGGCATATTTAAGGTTCAGATTTCAACCCCCCCCCCCCCACCTATCCGAAGAGGGGAGACGGATAGGGCCTACAATACTAGGCTGGGGGCTTAGTATTCTACTCCAAATACCTCATACTGCATATAGAGGTTTGCAAGAGCCTAAGGCCAGGGGCAGGGGCAATCCCTTAACTGCCAGCAGACCACGGGCTATTATTAGTACAGCTCCATCTCCCCACGCACAAGAGGGCAGGAATATATCCTGGCTACTAGTTTGTTGTGGGATAGTAGTTAATTTAATCTGTGATGGCAAGGGAAGCGAAGGACTACATGCTTTATCTTATTTAATCAATTTGTTAATGCTCCATCAAAACTGGACGAACATATTCCCTTATAAGTACAACCGTACAAAAAAACGAAAAAAAAACAAAACACTAAAATCAGATGACATAAACAGAATGTATTTTTAACATCAATCAGAAACTGTAGGGTTTAGTGAAATACAATGATCTACTTACTGCAAATTCTAATGGTAATTTCTCCTAAACCTCTCTGCTGCTTTTGATACTGTTGATCACCCTCTTCTCCTACACACCCTTCACTCCATTGGCCTTTGTGACACAGTCCTTTCCAGGTTCAATTCCTAACTATCAAACCGCTCCTTTAGTGTATCTACCTCTTGCACATCCTCCCCTCCACTCCCACTATCTGTTGGGGTCCCACAAAGCTGTGTTCTTGGCCCTTTACTTTTTTCATTGTACACCTCTTCTCTTAGGGCACTAATTCGCTCATTTGGCTTCCAATACCACCTCTATGCTGATGACACCCAAATATATATATCTCTTCCCCTGACCTCTCTCCTTCTATACTATCTCGTGTAACCAACTGTCTTTCTGCTATCCCTACATGGATGTCCCAATGCTACCTAAAGCTCAACATGTCCTAAACAGAGCTTATTATCTTCCCTCCTGCCAGAGTCACCACCTGCCCTCAAATCTCCCTCACTGTCAATAACACCACAATTACCCCAGTTTCCCAAGCCTGCTGCCTTGATGTCACACTTGACTCCGCCCTCTGCTTTATTCTTCACATCCAGACTCTATCCAGACTCTCTCTCAGTCCTGTCGACTCCACCTTAAAAACATTGCCAGAATACGTCCTTACAGTCAAGTCCATAAATATTGGGACATCAACACAATTCTCATATTTTGGGCTCTATACACCACCACAATGGATTTGAAATGAAACTAACATGATGTGCTTTAACTGCAGACGTTCAGCTTTAATTTGAGGGTATTTACATCCAAATCAGGTGAACGGTGTAGGAATTACAACAGTTTCTATATGTGTCTCACACTTTTTAAGGGACCAAAAGTAATGGGACTATCGACTCAATAACCTATTTCATGGACATGTGTGTGTTATTCCCTCGTTATTTCATCATCAATTAAGCAGGTAAAAGGTCTGGAGTTGATTCTAGGTGTGATATTTACATTGGGAATCTGTTGCTGTCGACTCTCAATATGAGATCCAAAGAGCTGTCACTATCAGTGAAGCAAGCCATCATTAGGCTGAAAAATCAAAACACACCCATCAGAGAGATAGCAAAAACATTAGGAGTGTCCAAAACAACTGTTTGGAACATTCTTAGAAAGAAAGAACGCACCGGAGAGCTCAGCAACACCAAAAGACCCGGAATTCCCCGGATATCAACTGTGGTGGATGGCAGAAGAATTTTTTCCCTGGTGAAGAAAAACCCCTTCACAACAGCTGGCCAAATTAAGAACACTCTCCAGGAAGTAGATGTATATGTGTCAAAGTCAACAATCAAGAGAAGACTTCACAAGAGTGAACATAGAGGGTTCACCACAAGATGTAAACCATTTGTGAGCCACAACAACAGGAAGATCAGATTAGAGTTTGGCAAACAACATCTAAAAAAAGCCATTACAGTTCTGGAAAAAAATCCTATGGACAGATGAGACAAAGATCAATTTGTACCAGAGTGATGGAAAGGGAAGAGTATGGAGAAGGAAAGGAACTGCTCATGATCCAAAACATACCACCTCATCAGTGAAGCATAGTGGTGGTAGTGTCATGGCGTGGGCATGTATGGCTGCCAATGTAACTGGTTCCCTTTTATTTATTGATGATGTGAGTGCCGACAAAAGCAGCAGGATGAATTCTGAAGTGTTTCGGGCAATATTATCTGCTCATATTCAGTCAAATGCTTCAGAACTCATTGGACGGCGCTTCACAGTGCAGATGGACAATGACCCGAACCATACTGCAAAAGCAACAAAAGAGTTTTTTAAGGCTAACAAGTGGAATGTTATGCAATGGCCAAGTCAATCACCTGACCTGAATCCGATTGAGCATGCATTTCACTTGATGAAGACAAAACTGAAGGGAAAATGCCCCAAGAACAAGCAGGAACTGAAGACATTTGCAGCAGAGGCCTGGCAGAGCATCACCAGCGATGAAACCCAGCGTCTGGTGATGTCTATGCCTTCCAGACTTCAGGCTGTAATTGACTTCAAAGGATTTGCAACAAAATATTGCAAAGTGAAAGTTTGATGTAGGATTGTTTAGTTTGTCCCATTACTTTTGGTCCCTTAAAAAGTGGGAGGCACATATAGAAACCATTGTAATTCCTACACTGTTCACCTGATTTTCAAATTAAAGCTGAAAGTCTGCAGTTAAAGCACATCTTGTTAGTTTCATTTCAAATCTATTGTGGT
Source organism: Mixophyes fleayi (assembly GCF_038048845.1). Taxonomy (NCBI): domain Eukaryota; kingdom Metazoa; phylum Chordata; class Amphibia; order Anura; family Limnodynastidae; genus Mixophyes; species Mixophyes fleayi. Next base: position 71,775,739 of record NC_134408.1, read on the forward strand.
GGTGTATAGAGCCCAAAATATGTGAATTGTGTTGATGTCCCAATATTTATGGACCTGACTGTATCTTGCTCAAAGATGCTACCAAAACTCTTATCCATTGTATTTTTCAAATGGGACAGAATAGACATACAAATCATGCTTTAATTGTAGAAATACCCCCTGGTCACATCAGTGATTACCTCGGTTGCCAATGCATCCACCTTAACTTCACCTAGCACTGCAGTCAATATAATAGTTCTAGGTATACACCACACCTCCCCTCTCCGCCTTGTCCTACACTGGCTCCCCTTCCACTACAGAATCCTTTTCAAACTGCTTACCCTCATCTACAAGGCCCTCTCCCACTCCACTGCCCCATAGATCTCCAACCTACTCTCCATTCACATTCCATCCCCTGCAATTGGCCAATGATTGTCGTCTCACTCCAGAATCCAATTTCTGTCCCTTAATTTGTGCAACTTTTAACGAGCACTTAAAACTCATCTGTTCCTCAAAGCATACCATCCTTACACCTAACAATCTCTCCATGAATTATCTCCTCACCTCTCATCCCGTCCTTCTACTCGCTTCTCTTGCGATTATCCCCTCTAACTCCCCATTGTGCCTCTGGTCTTTCTACCCTCCTCTTAGGATGTAAACTGCTATGAGCAGGGCCCTCTTCCCTTCCGTCTCTCTACCTTTTCTTCTCCTCCAACTCCACTGCGCTATGTTTGGAGCTATTGAAGTACTGGTAGTTTTGTTCATCGTTTTGTACTGTATTACTCTGTATGGTCCACTGTCTGTTTTCTGTACGGCACTGGGAAAATTTTGTGGCGCCCTATAAAATAAAGACCAATAATCTCCCGTCTTGTCTATTGCAACCTCCTGCTATCTGGCATTCCTGACACCCATATATCCACACTTCAATCCATGCTAAATGCTGCTGCAAAACTGATCTTCCTCTCTCACAGGTGCACATCTGCTGCACCACTTTGCAAACCCCTACACTGGCTCCTTGTGTTCTCCAGAATCAAATTACTCACCCTTACCTACAAAGCCCTCTACACAAGAACACCCATGCATACATCTCAAATCTCATATCAAAATACTCTCCCTCCCGTCCTCTTAGATCTCTCTCTGACCTGCGTCTTGTCTCGTCTCTAATAACCACCTCTCACTCCCATCAAGACTTCTCACGTGAGAAGTCTTGATGGGAGTGAGAGGTGGTTATTAGAGACGAGACAAGACGCAGGTCAGAGAGAGATCTAAGAGGACAACGCTAATTGTGTCTCTCCGTTTCCTTTAAAATGTAAGCTCTGACAAGCAGGGCCCTCTTTGTGTTCTTCTACTATTCCATCACCCTCTGTACCTCTTGGCCTGCTTCCCTAACCCTGTTTTGTTAAGCTTAGGCCTATGTCACGCTGGTCACTACCGTCACGCTCACTCACTGCCCCTTAAATAATTTGATCTGCATTAATGTCTTATCTGTTTATTTATAATGTCTGGTCTTTGTATTTTGTTCTTCATGCAATGTGTGATTGATCACTGCCATCTGTTTATGTCATGTACGGCACTGCAGACCTTTTGTGGCAATAATTTAAATAAAAAATTATAATAAAATACCTACTCTCCTAAGATCAAGACAAATAAATTTACAACCTTCATCTTCATAATTGAGAGGGTCACATAATTGGGACTGTAAATTTAGTTGTCTAGAGAAGCAGATAAAAACAAAAAAAGTAAACAATTGTATTTTTTTTAATTTATTTTTTTAAAGTTGCTTCCCTTCCTAAACCTCTGCGTTACAGGATAAAGATAAAACGGAAATACACTCACTGTCTTTACGTACAAACCTTGCTTATAACTGCCAGCATTTCCAGGAAGAAACAAAACTGGAATTCCACTCAATGAAAGATTTTTGTTTTCTTCTGCATAAATACCTTCACCATACAGATACAGTTCATATGCTGGAAACAGTCTGGACACTTTCTGGGGAAGCTTTATTTTCTATTTAAAAAACAAAACAAAAAAAAAAACGTTAAGCAAATAAAAAAAAAGGCAACACTATACTATACAAAAAACTTAAAATGTTACAATATAGCTGAACAAATATGATATAAACAAACTTTAGCTGTAGCTAATCATCAGTTCATTCTCTGCTCTCTTTGAGATAACCAATGTATACACATTTCAAGAGCAAGGGGAAAGCATAATAGACACCTACCTTAAGCGCTGTGTTTTCATTGCAGAGGGTACAAGTTATAGGAAGTTCTACATTACACTGAATGGATTCTTTACTAGCAACAATTTTAGGTCCAAAATATGTGCTAGACAGTTATAGACAGGCTCTTGCTTTCATAGTCTACCTTGCTCTACACAGTTAAAAATTAATTGTATTTAGATTGAAAAGTTGCACTGAACAACAGCAATGTTAGTAAAGGAGTTACATAATCAATATATTGATCGGATACAAGCACTCCCTCAAACAAGTTGAGCATTGAACTCTGGGGAGTGAGTATTTTGAACTTAGCAGTATGATACTTCTTTTAAGTTGTTAAGTGAAAAATGAAAACTTTCCTTTTGATCAAACTGCCTCAGCCCTATCCCTCTACAATGTTGTTCAAGCAAAGTAGGGAAAGATCTGGTAATCCTCAACACCATACCTGTAAAATTAACTTTACAATAGTTTAGTTAACCTGCTGATATATGCAAAATGGCATTTATGTTTTTACAATGACCATGCTCATCTCTTCTACATGTTCACGGGCATTTAAGGTTTTACTGAATGTTGTTTTTCCCGCCATTTTGTAATATATTCTGCGTAATAGCTGTATAATAAGATAAAATAAAAAAATAACTATATAGACTTTAATGCAGTGTGTAATGGCAGTATTTCTGGTTCACAATTCTTGTTATGTACCTGCCAAATATAGAGATTCAGTCACATGGTGAAGCCCATCATTTTCTCACCTTTTACTTTCTGTCTGAGACTGGATGGCTTAATTAATATCACAACACTTCCCACATAGCATAAGCTACATAAGTGGAGCTGAAATTAGTGTGCTATTAGACGAGAAAGAGAGTAGAGACTCCCAGAGAGCCTCATATTGCACAGTGGTCAAGAAGTGCCTGTGCTGGAAGGGCATTTAATACAAGTTCCTGTCCCGTCCAGTGGCTACTACAGAGTCAAGCAAGAAGACAGTACATTCCAGCCCCAGTGTTGCCCCTTTTCCAGACCATGCACCACAGTCTATCCCCTGTGGAGCACAGCTCTAGCCCATCACATCTCTGGGCCATTACCATGTATAATACAGATATCTTTATTGACTTGAAAATAAGTAAATTACTGCCCTAGATCCTTTTTGATCAATGTTGAAAAGTATATTCATCATGTTAATTCCCCTCCTATATTGATATAATTAATTTTACAATATATTATCAAACCTTCTAGTTTGTTATAAATGCCTATATTGGGAGGTGCTACCACACTTGTTCAACAGTCAAACCAGTGGCTAGATCCTAGGTTCCCAAACTGTGCGCCGCGGCTCCCAGGGCTGTCACAGGGGTGCCGTGGACAGGAAGAAGAAAAAAACTACTTACCAATCCGGCGACGCCCGGGACCCAGCATCCTCCTCCTTGCTCGCTTCTCACTGAATGCCGGGCATGACGTCACGCCCGGCATTCAGTGAGAAATGAGGAAGGAGTTGGATGCTGGGTCCCGGGTGCCGCCGGATTGGTAAGTAGTTTTTTTCTTTTTTCTGTCCACGGCGGGGGCACAGCGAGGGGCAGAGGCTGAGGGGACAGAGCGGGCAGAGAGTGCAGAGGCTGAGGGGACAGAGCGTGCAGAGGCAGAGGGTGCAGAGGCTGAGGGGACAGAGCGTGCAGAGGCAGAGGGTGCAGAGGCTGAGGGGACAGAGCGGGCAGAGGCAGAGCAGGCAGAGGCTGAGGGGACAGAGCGGGCAGAGGCAGAGCAGGCAGAGGCTGAGGGGGCAGAGCGGGCAGAGGCTGAGGGGGCAGAGGCTGAGGGGGCAGAGCGGGCAGAGGCTGAGGGGGCAGAGGCTGAGGGGGCAGAGGCTGAGGGGGCAGAGGCTGAGGGGACAGAGCGGGCAGAGGCTGAGGGGACAGAGCGGGCAGAGGCTGAGGGGACAGAGCGGGCAGAGGCTGAGGGGACAGAGCGGGCAGAGGCTGAGGGGACAGAGCGGGCAGAGGCTGAGGGGGCAGAGCGGGCAGAGGCAGAGCGGGCAGAGGCTGAGCGGGCAGAGGCTGAGCGGGCAGAGGCTGAGCGGGCAGAGGCTGAGCGGGCAGAGGCTGAGGGGGCAGAGCGGGCAGAGGCTGAGGGGACAGAGCGGGCAGAGGCTGAGGGGACAGAGCGGGCAGAGGCTGAGGGTGCAGAGGCTGAGGGGGCAGAGCGGGCAGAGGCAGAGCGGGCAGAGGCTGAGCGGGCAGAGGCTGAGCGGGCAGAGGCTGAGCGGGCAGAGGCTGAGGGGGCAGAGGCTGAGGGGGCAGAGCGGGCAGAGGCTGAGGGGGCAGAGCGGGCAGAGGCTGAGGGGACAGAGCGGGCAGAGGCTGAGGGGACAGAGCGGGCAGAGGCTGAGGGGACAGAGCGTGGGTGCACAGTGTGTGTGTGGATGTAGGGGGCACTGAGTGTGTGGATGCAAAGGGCACGGTGTGTGTGGATGCAGAGGGCACGGTGTGTGTGGATGCAGGGGGCACAGAGTGTGTTAGCTGTAAATTATTCTTTGACAGAAATATAATTGAAAAAAATATACATAAATAAATTCTTTTCCCTTAGATTTATGTGTATTATTTTTGTATACAACTAAATAAGTATTTCTGATCTGACGTAAATACTTATTACGTCTTTTTGACTACTTATAAAACGGGACTGCTCTGTAATTATTTTGGAGGGGTGCCTTGAAAAAATTTTTGGAGACTCTAAGGGTGCCGCGAACTGCAAAAGTTTGGAAACCACTGGGTTAGATATTTGAAGTCAATTTTTGTAATATACTGTCAGGACAATGGTGCTTAATTTTATTTTTCTTACATTAAAATCAGAATCTTTATTAATTTTTAATTAAAATAATAAAAATAGCAGCAAAATAATCCAATAATTAATAAAACCAGCAAAATAAAATTAAAATTGTGTACATGTGAACCCTAATATATATCGTCTGGAGAAATCTTATATTTGAAGTGATTTTGCAACAACATTCGGTTAAGATAGGTCATCAATAATTTACCATTAGTATCTATAAGGGAAAATTTAATTTAAAGGTCTTCGCAGGAGTTCGTAAATGCAGTATTTCTGACTGATCCATATAGTATATAGTAAGTAACCTTACACACAGTCATAGGTCTGCAATGTTTAATCTGCACTTGGTTCTCTATAGCCTTATTTATTCTACAAGGAGCTACTCGTGCCCATTCGCTAATACAGTATTTACATATACAATCACAGCTATGATTACAGGCCCTGCAACTCTGGGCGCAAAATGTGAAAAAGCATATTTCCGTCCAGAGCCACACGCATTTCGAAATACGTCCACCTCTCCATAAGGAGAGAAACTATACGCCACCTAACAGGATATATGCGTGTTTCTGCCGGACTGCATTAGTCGGATTTATTTTACTGCATTTACAAACCCTTTCCCTCCCCTGCCTCACCTCTCCAGGCACAGGCGGGCATAAGTCCCAAAATCACGCAAATCTGCATAGAAGCAAATGCTTGTGCCAGGGGCGGATTGGCCATGTAACCTACCAGGAAAAGTCCCGTTAGGCCAATAGCCTCAACAGGCCGCCTGGTATCTTTTTAGAGGTTTGTTTTTTTTAATAAAATAAAAATATATGTATAGCGCAACCCCCCCATCTAGTGTGGTACTAGATGGCTGGCCACCCCTGGGACCAGTCACCCAGCTTAATGTGGCCGTGGATTCCTCTGCTGATCTGTCTCTCCCTCCTCTGTGGCTGCAGTCTCCATACACAGGTCACATGGGACGTGTCACATGACAGCTGCCGTCCCATGTGTGCAGTGAGAGGAGTCTGCAGCAGGAACAAGGTAAGTGTGTGGCTACTAAAGTGTGTGTGGCTGCTAAAGTGTGTGTAGGATAGGAGGGGGGCTGCTCAAGGGTGTGTAGGATAGGAGGGGGGCTGCTCAAGGGTGGAATGGGAGGGTCTTAATATATTGTGTGATATGAGGGAAGGGAGGAGGAGTGTCTTAATAGTTCATGGCTGGGAGGTTGGGGATTTATTGAATGGTGGAGTTAAGGTTGGGGCTAATTATTTAATGGGTGCCATTTGTGGGGTGATGGTGGGGCAATTTAATTTATTGGTGGGGCAATTTCATTTAATACTGGGGCCTATTAAACTAATATGGAGTGAAGGGACCTTTAATTTAATGCTGGGTTGGCTTGGGGGTATTAATTTAATGTGGGGCCGAGTTTGAGGAGGAGAGCTATTTATTAAATGTGAATATTAATTATTTAATGCCGTGATGTTTGTGGAAAATGGTTATATTAAGCGTAAATGCTATCAATTTATTGCTAAGGGCTGTTTGGAGGGAGGGAAATAGGTTTATTTATTAAATGGGAATACTATTACTTTCATGTTCGGGTTGGATGAAGGGAAAAATATATATTTATTACATTTATATACTATTAATTAAATGTTGGAGCTTGAGGGAGGTCATATTATTATACGTGGGTGCTATTGATTAAATGCCAGGGATGGTTGGAGTTTTCTAAAATTTCCTGTGTGACAGGATGGACCGCCTATGCCACCCTGTCTGTTGTTGCTGGGAACCGGCTGGGCTTACTTTGACACCCTTCCCTTTCGTTATCCAAAAAGCGCCCTCTTGCCGCAGTAGGAGGGGCTTACACGAGCTGCCACCACTGGACTCCTTACTGGCATCCAGTACCGGGTTTTTTCTGGGTAAATGACGCTGCTAGTGTACCTCGTTGCTGGTGTACCCCAGCTGGTTACTCCAAACCTCTTACTATGGATCCGGGTTGCTGTGAATGGATCCCCCCTGGTCTATCACATTGACCAGAGCTGCTGGGTAGCAGCCACAGCGGTGGTACTGGAAACGCTTGGGTCCAAAGCTCAGAGAGCCGGCGAACGGATTAGATTTAGGGTCTAATCTGTAGATCACAGGAATACAGCAATATTGAAGATGTTTCCAAGCAGGTCTTTGAAGCAAGAGGTTTATTTACTCACACTGGTTTGAGGTACCAGTGATCAGGTCATTCATAAGAACACTTACATGCTCACACAGCTCTTCATTTATACAGTTCAGAAAGTCTATTTTCAGAATCAGGATGAGTCCCAAAATATAGATTTACATGCACTTTAAGGCTAACAAAATTTACACTTATCTATGAAATTCACTCTGGGCAAAAGGCCACACAGTAACGACCCCCTGCTGGGCCTTTGGCCAGAGCAGGCATGACACTTCATCACAAAACTTCATTAGCCATTCCTGCTATCAGACTTCCTTCCACATATGCCTAATTGGAGGTTTCCACTAGCAACCTTACAAATCCTAAACAATGACACTTCCATACTAAATACATCCCAATACAAACAAGACCTCCATCCACAAAGGCCTATGGTATCAGACATATACATCAAAAATAAGGCATATCCTTTAGTAAGGTGAATACAGGAAAAAACTGTTTCTACCCTGGTCTCAGAAAACAGGATAAATTACGATAAATCTCTTTCTCTGAGTCCATCTGGGGGACACTGCTTAACCATGGGGTTGAGTAGGGAGGGGAGGAGTCTGGCACCTAAAGAGTTAACTTTTTCCTGCTGACAGCATATCCCTCCCACCAATTCCCCACATACCTCAGTTTGATTACCAAAGCCCTAGGACGAGAGGCCAATCAACTAAGATACACCACTCAACAGAGGGGGGAGTGGAGAGAAAAGAAAAAGGGGGGGGACCGCAGTGTCCCCCAGATGGACTCAGAGAAAGAGATTTATCGTAAGTATAAATCCTGTTTTCTCTTTCATCCATCTGGGGGACACTGCTTAACCATGGGGACTTACTAAAGCAATCCCTCTGAAGGGTGGAACCGCTCTGATCTCCCTGCATGTAGAACACTACGCCAAAGGAGGCGTCGCCAGACGCAAATACATTAATTTGGTAGAATTTCGTAAAGGTATGGACCGAGGACCAGGTGGCTGCCCTGCACAGCTGGTCCACCGTGGCTCCATTCCGTGCCGCCCCTTCGGCACAGGGAGATTAATACAATATAAATCATATATGGGCAGCACGGTGGCCTAGTGGTTAGCACTTCTGCCTCTCAGCACTGGGGTCATGAGTTCAATTCCCGACCATGGCCTTATCTGTGTGGAGTTTGTATGTTCTCCCCGTGTTTGCGTGGGTTTCCTCCGGGTGCTCCGGTTTCCTCCCACACTCCAAAAACATACTAGTAGGTTAATTGGCTGCTATCAAATTGACCCGTGTCTGTGTGTCTGTGTGTGTTAGGGAGTTTAGACTGTAAGCTCCAATGGGGCAGGGACTGATGTGAGTGAGTGCTCTGTACAGCGCTGCGGAATCAGTGGCGCTATATAAATAAATGATGATGATGATGATAAATCCTCCTTAATTGTCTGGGTAAGCCATCTGGCAATAGTTTGCTTAGATGCTGGCCATCCCCTCCTATAAAAAACAAATAATACAAATAGAGAATCTGTCTTACGTATCTTTGCAGATCTCTTAACCTATATACGTAATGCCCTCACTACGTCCAAATACTTATTTGTTTTTGTTCCTGGAGTCAGAGGTTCCTCTCTGAACACCGGAACAACTATTTCCTGATTTACATGGAAACCTGAGACCACCTTAGGGAGAAAGGACGGAATAGTCCTTAAAACTGCTCTGTCCTCATAAAAGACCAGATAAGGTTCTTTGCAAGATAGAGCTCCCAGTTTGGAGACCCTTCTAGCCGAGGCAATGGCGAGCAGGAAGACTGTCTTCCAGGTCAAGAACCGCCACTCTGCTGAGAGTAGAGGTTCAAAGGGAGGCTCCTGCACTCCTGGTGCCTCCTTGCTTGTTTATATATGACACTGCCATGGTATTGTCGGAGTGGATGCGGATCGGCCTTCCCTGAAGAACACTGAGCTCTCTGTAGCACCTTCCAGATGGCCAAGAGCTCCCGCATATTTATGGAAAGACCCCACTGTCTTTCTGACCACAGGCCCTGTATCCTTAGGTGAAGGACCACTGCCCCCCCCAACCACTCAGACTGGCGTCTGTGGATACCAGGACCCAAGCCCACGGGGCAAAGGATCTGCCTCTTGTTAGGTTGTCCTCTAACAACCACCAGCTGAGGGACCATCTGTGACTTTGTTATATTCAAGAGCCAGCCGTGCTGTTCCAGCACCCTCACCATAAGGCGAAGATGTTGTTCCAACAACTGTGCTGTTGAAGCCTTGACTAACAGATCGTCCAGATAAGACACTAACTGCACCCCCATGGAGTGAAGAAGTGCCCCCCATAACTGCCATAATCTTTGTAAACACCCTTGGGGCTGTGGCCAGCCCGAACGGAAGAGCTCTGAACTGATAGTGAGCTGTGCCTATTGTAAACCTGAGAAAAAGGCTGTTGCCCCTCTCAGATCGCAACGTGGAGATAGGCATCCCTGATGTATATAGATGCCATGAATTAGCCTGTCTCCAGGCCATTTATGCCCATTCTCAGGGATTCCATCCGAAAGGAGTCTGCTTTCAGATGCAGATCTAACTGCTTGAGGTTCAGCACTGGTCTGAACGAACCATCTGGTTAAGCAGAGGGAAGGGACTGTCTCCTGCTTCCCCCGGCCCTTGAACTGGTAGTCTGGCCTCTGCCAGACCCGCCCCCGCGAAAGGGCTGTCTGAACTACAACTACCACCAGATATTTACACAGAAAATACTAACTAATCTTATGAACAGGTCAAAAAAAGATAGTATTTCTGTCAACGAGAGAGCAATAATATTTTTTATAATTATTATGCTATTCCCCCCGGAATGTACTCACAATCTTATACCTCCCTATCTCCTATAGAGAGTATAAAATCTCTTTAGCCAAGGGAAGGCTGCAAGCAGCTGGTTTTTCTTCAGATTGGCTGCAATCAGCCCAGAGCATCCCTGGATCCTAATGCTCACCAGGTAACCTGGCCTTATATTTGGAACCGGGAAAAACACTTGGCACATGTTGCTTTATTTTTCTCACATTGTTAGTAGAAAACAAAGCCACCACATAGTAAAATACAGGTATATACCAAAGGTATCCACCCAGAAATACTAATTAATCTATGAACAAGTCAAAAGATAGTATTTCCGTACATGAGAGAGCGATAATCTTTTATAAATATTATGCTCTACCCTCAAAATGTAGTCAAAATCTATACTTCCCTATCAGTAGACCCACTACATAGAGAGTATAGAATATACTTAGCCCAGGGACGGCTGTGAGCAGCTGTAGACCTTCCAGACTGGCTGCAATCCTCACAGCATCCCTGATTCCAAATGCTCACTAGCTGATTTAGTATTGCCTTTGGAACAGGGAGAAAAACACTTGGCACATGTTGCTCTGTTTTCCTCACATTTTTAGTAGAAAACAAGCTACCACACCCAAAGATAGTATTGCTGTTCCTGAGAGAGCAATAATCTATTATAAACATTATGCTCTCTCAAATTGTGGTCAGAATCCATACTTCTCTATCAGTCTATAGCGAGTATAAGATATAATTAGCCAAAGCAAGGCTGACAGCTGCAGCAGATTTTCCAGAATGGCTGCAATTAGCACAGAGCACCTGCTTCTTGATCACTGCTCACAAGCCAATTTAGCATTACATTTGGAGCAGACCATCTATTTGGCACGTGTTGCTTTACTCTTTATCAGCCCTCATAAGAGAAATAAAAATAAAGTCACGTATAGACAGAATAGGCATAAACACACAAGATACCTTTCAGAAGGGAGAGCTGTAATCTTTTTAACATCAAGCTCTCCCTAGTATATGTGCCAACAATATTTATACTTCTCTATTCAGCATATATAGAGAGAATAATGATACTTAGCAGTTTGGAGATGTGTGTCAGCAGCAGTACTTCCTTCCGAATAGCTGCTGTGTCCTTTCCCACCAGAGGGAATCTCCATGTGCTCTCTCAGCAGAGGGGGAGGGGTGGCTTTCTTACACAGCTCCCCCTGCTGGCTCTCTGCCCAGAATACTTGAACAGATCATATGTTTGGCACCAGTTGTTTTACCTTTATCAGTCATGACAAGATAAGGAAAAAACAAAATCACATTTCATGCGCACAAACACTTCCACAATGTTTATCAGAAAATACTGACTAGGTTATTTAACATATAGTATTTCTGATTAAATAAGACAGGTTGAGGAGCTTATAGTTTTCTTTAACCTAAAGCTCTCTCAATACATTATAGTCGTATAATACATATGCCTACACAGAACAAATATAGTGATATTTAGTGGGGAAGATATGTGTCAGCAGTACACTTGTCTCCAAATAACTGCTGCATCTGACCTCCTTTTGTATTTTGGCTCCAAAAGGGATCTACCACCTGCTCACTCAGTGGGGGAGGGGGAAGAGGTGCTTCTCAACACATTCCCCTACCGCTGGCATCTCCTTCTGTGTCTCTGCTAACAGCGATTTCCCCTTTCTCTATCAATCCTATATAGAGAGTATAAGGTATAGTTAGCCAAGGAAAGGCTGCAGCAGGTTTTCAGAATGACTGCAATTAGCACAGAGCACCTAGGCCAATGCTCACAAGCCAATTTAGCATTACATTTGGAACAGACAATATGTTTGGCACGCCCAAACACTTCCCCAACATTTATCAGAAAATACAGATTAGGTTATTTAACATATCATAGTATTTCTGATTAAATAAGACAGGTTTAGAGAGCTTTATAGTTTTCCTTAAACAACAGTTCTCTCAACACATCATTGTCTTATAATACACATGCATACACAGAAGAAACAAAGTGATACTTAGCGGGAAGATATGTGTCAACAGTGCACTTCTCTCCAAATGACTGCTGCATCTGTCCTCCTTTTGAACTTTGGCGCCAAAAGGGATCTTCCACGTACTCACTCAGCAGGAGGGGGGAAGCGGTGTTCCTCAAACACATTCCCCTACCACTGGAATCTCCTTCTGTGTTTTTCATTAACAGCGATTTTCCCTTTCTGTATTTAGGGGAAATCCTGTTAGAATGTGTTCCCCGTACAGCGCTATCACTAGCGCGCCATCCTTCAAGTACCCATTACCATCCCATAGGAGGAGGGGACTTGGTATGCTCCAGCTGGCTTCCGGGGAATGGCAGCAGTAATGGCGCTTTCTGCCTAGTGGCAGCGCCCGTCCTGCTATCAGCGGGGAGAGTCTCTTGCCGACTGCTTCCCGCTGTGAGAAGCGTTTTACCTCCCCTGTCTGCGGGCCGCCCCCAGCTGACAGGCACTTCTCCCATGAGTCAGCTCAGTTGTACACAGAGCCTCTCGCTGCTATCAACAAAAAAAAAACTTTGAAAAGCAAAGAAAAAACCTATTACCAGTGAACAGTGTTCACTGTCTCTTGGAGCTCTTCTGATGCACAGCCCTTCTCCTAGGGCACCCAATTCAAACTGAGGTATGTGGGGAATTGGTGGGAGGGATATGCTGTCAGCAGGAAAAAGTTAACTCTTTAGGTGCCAGACTCCTCACCTCCCTACTCAACCCCATGGTTAAGCAGTGTCCCCCAGATGGATGAAAGAGAAATAACGATTTCCTATCTCAGAATATATACAATATTAAAAATAAGTGCATTGGCAATTATATAATTATGCGCCCTGCGCTATTTCCCTTACATAAATTGATACCATAAGTTATTTATGAGTGATCCAGTCACATCATGTATCCATTTATTTTTCCAAATAGGGCCTCCAACATTCCAGGATCCAGACAAGCAGCAACTGATCCAGCAGCCACAGGTGGTGAAAGTGACATGTAGGAGAGAGCAGGACAGTCTGCCAACTGTCCTGAATCTGTTGGGGCACGCCAGAATTTGGGCTGTTTCGCTTAGTTAGAATTTGGTCCGATTGAAAGGACAGTTGGGGGGGGTATGTCCCGCTTCACACTGTACTGCTCATGAAGGTAGAGCTGCGTGCAGCTAACAGTAGGAGTGCACACAGTTTTGTCTGTGTATGTGTCATAAATGATAACCCCCCCTGTCTTAAGTGTCCCGGGCCCCACGGAGCCTTATTCCAGCTCTAGCGGTACTTTAGTGGTTCTTGCATTGATTCCATTGCCTGCCTTCTACATTGCATTGGTCCAATTCTCAGATCACTTTGTTGAACATATGGCCAGTCGCCATTGCACTGACAAAATTATTATTCCTGCCTCCTTTGCACTTACTAGATCACCAGCAAACCCTTGGAATAGCTCTCCCCTTCACTTATGCCATTGTCTGCCAACCCTCCCTGCGCTGTTAATAAATCAAACCACCACCAATCATAGGGCACATTTAGGACTCATACATAGTTGTTACAAAAGAAGTGTTTTCTTGCTTGAAAACATTTTACCTTTCTGGTGATCGCACTGCATAGCCATTTATTATAAGGATAATTTTTAATGCATTTTTTTTTAAACACAGTACACATTTTTATATATTAAAAGAGTGAGATTTGACAGGTAGTTTACAGCTCATGATGTCAGGGAAAGATGCAACAGTGCGGTGAGATGCTCATATGCTGCTCTGGTAGACTTATCAAATAGGATTCTGCCGACATGTTTCGTAATAGTTAAACTTATTAAACAAAGTCAGATATGTTTCTATGAAGGGAATTTTGGAATGATATGTTAGTAGGCAACTAAAGAAGTTTGAGCACAGAGACATAAACCAGTCGCAGATAATGTAAAAGGATTCATGTCTTTTTATAGCACAGGACTGGCAGCTTTTTCCCTGCATTGCTTTAAAAATGACCCACTGTGTCTTAAGTCATCACATCCAGGTTTTCCTAAATGTTACTACAAATTCCACTAGTTCTAAATCCCGCCTACTTTTGTGTTGGCCCCACCCACACAAGGCCACTTTATTTTTTTCCAGGGCCACTTTAATTTCCCAATCCGCCCCTGGCTTACGCCCACTTTCTGGGCATGTGCAGAGCGGTTCTGCTAGCACTTATTGTTAAGCAGAAGATATGACACTCTATTTGTGACTGATCATTACTATGCCTCAGCTTACGTTCTTTATGTTAGTGCTCTTTTTTTATCTTAGTTTTTAGGATTCATACAATTCTGTGTCTCTAAAACCCTTCTCTATTTAGTGGGTATAATTCAGTCTGCTATCACTCGTGCTAGTGATCACCATATTTTATCACTAATGGTTCCTAACACCTTATAATTCATAGCAGGCCTTTTTTAAAACAGATATAGAGATATATTTACTAAACTGCGGGTTTGAAAAAGTGGAGATGTTGCCTATAGCAACTAATCAGATTCTAGCTTTCATTTATTTAGTGCATTCTACAAAATGACAGCTAGAATCTTATTGGTTGCTATAGGCAACATCTCCACTTTTTCAAACCCGCAGTTTAGTAAATATACCGCATAGTTTTGAAGAAAAGTTGAAGCTTGTGATTTGCTGTCTGGAGAGTTCCCCAACGGACAATATATTATTTATTTCTGCAAATTAACCCCCCAATACATCCATTGACATAAGACTATTGACAAATTGTAATATACACCTAAAAAAAAAAATCTCAAATAACTCATAGTGTTCCTTAAATGAGCACCAACTTATGCAAGTTAGTTTATATTAAAAAGAGAGATGAATAAAAAATTATAATCATAATGAATGGCAGCTGCGGCTCCTGTAATCAACAGGCACACAGTGCCAAAGGGTTAACTCCAGGCACCTATGTGTATGGAAAATGTATATTTAAACTAACTGTGTGTATATGTGTATGTTTGAATAATAAAACATGTACTTAACTTCCCTGGTGCAGGAGCAGACACATGGAGCCTTCACCCCCCGGCAGCCAGCTTGCAGTGGCTACCAGAAGGGTTTACAGAACAGCCTCCAGGATTCAAATGAATGCAGGAGATGCAGCGCCTCCTGAGGGACTCAACTGGCTTAGCAGCATTCTGGAGCTCAGAGAGCAGCAGCTAGGGGCTGCCTTTCCCCTGGTACTATTTCCAGTCGGAAGGGGGGGCAGACTCCAATGCAGGGGTCCCTGGGAGTGGTTTTTGTCTCCTGCCATAGACTCTCTGGCACCATGGGAGGGGATGAGGCTAAGCCCCCCTCTCTCTGGCAGCTCGTGGATGGGGGGGGGGTATACTCACCACTGCCTCTAGCAACCATGTAAAAAGGTGTTAACCCCTCCAGGCTGATTCATGCAACGTGCACGTGAATCAGGTTGGTTAAAGGAGCAGGAGGCTAGATCACCTCCTGCCAAGTTGTGTATGTAAAACTGTAGAAAAAGAACCCTGTTGTCCAGGTAAAGTGTATTATTCCATCTGTACTTCTGGATGATCACAAGTATCTCCAACTAGTGTGTAAATATTCTTGAGCAATAAAACATCCCTGCTTGAAGATTCTGCCTGAGGCCCATTACCTGCTGTATCCTGTGACCAACAGATAAGACATTACACTCTAATCCACTCCCCGGCTGTCCTGTGTTGAACCCAGCCTCTCTGGACAAAGAGGCCCTGCAGAAGCTATACCAGCTACCCAGAAGTGAGCGGTGCTAGGTGCCACTGAAGGAGCCTAGTGGTGGTAGCCAAAGTGGTCAGTAACAGACGGTTACTGATGGGGAGAGAGAAAAACTGCTTAACTGTACAGAAAGAACATCCCTTCATCCTTCTACCCTCAACAGACCGGGTGGTGGAGTAAGCCAATCAAGTCACTAGTAGTACACCACAGTGTAAATTTAAAATAGAATAATAAGTGTCCAATCATTAAAACTCCACCATTCCACTCTGTGCTCTGGAATCAAGATGTCACATGTGTTGCCACATAGTGGTGCCCCATTGTTTTCCACCACTAGTTATTATTCTATTTTAATTTTACACTACGGTGTACTACTCTCCTTGTATGTTTTACTTTAATACACTATATTTTTTGGTTTGTATGACACTAATGGATTGAATAACCTCAGAAGAAAAGAAGATACAGCTACATCAAGAGTATACAATTTAAGTATTACATTTTTTATTACAATTAATTTATCACAGCTATTAGAGAATCCATGAGTGCGTAGATGTATTTGTATTTATACTGATTCACATGCTAACTCCATAAATTTGCCTGGATTGGGTAAAGAGTAGGAGACTGGATTACTTCTTGCCAGGTTATTTGTCCAGAACGTATAAAAAGAGCTACTTTGTCCATGTGAAATATATATTCCATCTCCACTTGAGGATCACAAGTACTTTTAACTAGTGTGTGATGGTCCTCATAAGGACTCTTAAGATCAATAAACCATCACTGCTTTCAAGATTCTGCCCAACGCCTATTGCCTGCTGTACAATGTGATCAACAGATAAGAGCTTACACTCGAATCAGTTCCCCGGCTGTCTCTGTGTCAACGCTTTACCTGCTACCCAGCAGCCCTGACACAAAGTTAGCAGTCAGAAGAAACTGGCCAGAGTCCTGATTCATAATAGGTAATCAGTCACCAGCAAAGAGTTGCTGCAGCAGCTATACTAACTACCCATAAGGAAGCAATTTCAAGTGCCGGAGAAGGAGCCTGGTGGTGGCAACGACTAGACTACTACAATAGTGTGCAGTTGGCACACTACTGACAGTAAGGAGGAACACCAAATAAAAAAACATTGAGTGAAAGATATGCTAGAAGAGCAAGCCCAGATTTCTGGTGGCAGCACAGTCGAGAGAAAATCAGGGTGGCAAAGCAAGCCTGTCCTGTCAGCTTATAACTGGTGGCATTTGTGGGAATAAAAGACATAGTGGAAAAAGTAAGACCATTCTGTCTCAGGTGGTCACTAGTAACAACAAATTAAGGTGCCTCTTTATTCACCAGTGCAATCTCCCCCAAAGGACACTTACCGTGAATCAGCCGCAATTTGAAGGATCCTTCAAATTTATGATTGTTGCATCGCAGCAAATATCGTGGATATCTGCTGCTTTGCATTCTATTTTGTTTTCTGAGCAGTGCCCATAAAATAGTATGGGAACTGCTCCCTAACAAGTTCCGAAAATTATTAATTTTCGGAAACTTGCTATGTTAATGTACACCAGCTGAAGCTGGCGTTCATCTTCGTAATTGATTTTCTCTTCACTTTTCATTTCTGTCCAGCTCCCAGCGCATATGTGGAGGGATCATGTGAACCCACCCTGTCACATGCTAATTTGTCTTTCTTCATTTTACACTAGGCTGCTCTCTGCGCATGCGCGACTTTTGCTGTCAGCGCATGAGAACAACGATTACAAAGAAGCCGAAGAACATCACTGAAGGACTGCAAGAGAAAAGAAAGTGTTAGGTAAGTGATACACTTAACAGGAACAACCGTTTTTTGGAACGGTTGTTCCTGTGTTGGTTTTTTTCATAAATATGAAAAATTGTTCAATCCTTATCAATGCGATAAGGATTGAAAACTATTTTTCATTTTATGCAGTTGTTGGTAAATGTTGCCAATAAGACATACAATAGTCCGAGTTGCATAACCATCATAAGAAATACTCCCTACATTAAAAAAGGGAAAGAGAAAAAGGAGGGAAGCAGAGAGAGGGTGAGAGAGAAAAGAATGAATGCATAATGTATATACACCCACATATATAAAGCAGCCACACAGATATAACAAATTGTGTACAGATTTCCTAAAACCCCAGTTTGAGAATAATGTACCCAAACATGAAGAAGTTATTTAAAATGGTATAACCAAAACTTTGAAAATATGGGAGTAACAATTTATTTATTCCAAGTTCTGAAGAGACTTTAACAACTGTCCCCGACCCTAGCTTGACAAAATGACTGAGTTCCAAGGACACAAATAGTTAACTTTCTTTAAACTTCAGGACATTGACCTGAGACACTAAACCAGTGGTTCCCAAACAGCCGCGGCTCCCGGTGGTAAACAAGGCGGGGGCAACTTGGTAATTCTTTTGACTTGGGGGTGCCTTGAAAAAATTATGGAGACCCTAAGGGTGCCTCGAACTGAGAAAGTTTGGGATCCACTGCACTAAACCATTCCAATGTAGTCACACACACACACACACACACAATAAAAGCTGACAAATCTATTAGCATTAGCATAAACATTAGTTTACAAACTGCAATATCAAGATTTGTTCTTTCAAATTCAAGTCAGTAGTAGTTTCTAGTTTTAAAAAAATAAATTAAATTAGTTCAATTAATGTTATAGTTATAAACCTAATTATGCATTTACACAGCACCATTTTTTTAATTAGTGCTGTAATATTTATATGAGATACACAAACAAAAACAGTGAAGGGACATATCCATACCACCCCATCTACACACTTCTTTTCTAGCTTTTAACAAACCACCCTTACATTTAATTCATAAAATGATCAGCAAAGAATTAACACATAAAAGGGCATTGCTAAAAAAGAAGATTTAAAAATAAATTATTTTGCAATGATGGAGTTCAGTAGAGAGCTATATTATTAAAGAGAGAGTGCAGGAAAATTTTATTTCCTGTCAGTGCAGCTGTGGAGCATTTTCATTCTTCCATGCGCATATGGCAGCTATGATGTTTCAGTGCCTTGGAAAATAAGAATATCAACTGCCTGTTGCAGGAATATTGTATGCAGAGTTATTGTTTCGTACTGTAAACACATGAGAAAAACTAGTGAACATTTTGGGCCATAAATTGGATTACTAACAATATTCAGATGTAATAATGAAGTTTAGAGTCATACATTATTTCAACAAAGACAGCATACACACAAGGGATAATACAAATCAGTTTCCCTTTCTGTCCATGGTTTTGGAAAAATTATGCTCTCAATTACCTTATTAAATATATATATATATATATATATATATATATATATATATATATTATTAAAAGATCATTTTAAAAAATCCCACACTCACATGAGAGCAGTTACATACGAAATAAAGTGAACTAATTAAATCATTAGCATATAGCAGGGTATAGTGTTAAGGTTATACATCCATTTCAAATGATCAGTACAACTCTTAAAACATGTAAATGTAATGTAATGCACTTCATCAGATTATTTACATTGGCGTTTACTTACCTGATACTCTGGATACTCGAACATGTAGGTCATAGTGCATCTGCTCATTTCATAAACGAAGAATACATCTCGAATACCTAAAGCTACTAACAGCACCAAGAAACCATTAAATATAGCACTTGTCCGCTTCATTTATTAATTATAACTGGAGGTCCTCTGAAATGAACAATCTATACAGAAAATTGATTGTAAAACGTGGTTTCTCATATAAAATACACTGCCTTCCACAGACGACTACAGCATGAGATGTTTAAGCCTTAACAGGAGAAGAATACAAAATACTAACTACACACTATACAGAAAAGCTTTACTTCCTGACGATCGCATGAAACGGACTCGCCGATTGGGAAGTGTTCTTTCATTTCTATTGGCAATTGTAACGCTAAAATTGATTGGTTATCTGTGAAAGAGTTCCTGTAATATGACACTTCACTGATTAGAGTTTTGTATGGGCGAAGATCCATGTATAGTATATCATATATTGTTTTAAGCACAATTACTTTTTAATAAGGTTCCATCCGAAATTAAAATGCACTATTTTTGAAACAACTATACATTGACAAAATAGTTGATTTTTTTTTGTCATGTGTTTTTATGAATGGAGTGTGCCCCTTCCTTCATAACCAAACCAATTCACAATTTTTTCACAAAGATGTCAAACTTGTCCATTTCATGTGACAGATATATGCAGGGCCGGACTGGCCATCTGGCACTTGCCAGAAGGGTCGATGGCTGAGTGGGCCGGTCCGGCTTCTGGCCCTGTCGGGTCCCGGCGCTTTATGTTTAGCGTGGCCGTGTGAAGTGACGTCATGACGTTGTGCTTGGCCGCGCAACGTGATGTCATGACGCCATGCGCAGCCGCGTAGGAGCTCCCTCTCAATGAGCGGTTCAGCGGTTATTTGCCTTTTAATTTGCTGCCTTCTTAGTTTTGTATTAAGCCTTGATCTGCCCTTGGTAGTGAATCAGTTCATAAAGTAAAATGTCCTCTGCTAGCATATCTGTCTTTAGCACGTAATCAATTACAACAAATGTTTTTCAGTCTATAAAGAAACCATTTAGATTTAATTATGCACTTTGAGATGACAAATATTTACAACTTTTGGATAAAAATACCACATTTGTAAATTTTGCAAATTGTATATTCTAGACAGCAATGGTGTAGGATGACACTCCATATTTCGAAGTACCATGGTTTTCATTCAGAACAACAATATGGAAACATTAATCTATGAGACACAGTGTACGATTGGATATACTGGACTGGATGACACATTGAGGGCGCAGAGTAAATGCCAGCAGACTGATGATGTAAATGTTTTCGATTAAATGTTTTCTTTTTAGTATTGGAATTCCTTTCGGGGGATAGGGACAGGGACAGTTACTGGAGGAGGGGGGAATAAGTGAACATGTCTACAGGGGGGTGGAGTGAACATGGCTGTGGAGGGAGTAAGTGAAAATGTATGTTAAGAGAGTGTGTTTGTGTGCTATGTTAATACAGTGTATGTGTGTGTGCTATGTTAATATAGTGTATGTGTGTGTGCTATGTTAATATAGTGTGTGTGTGTGGCCGCAGTATTTTAATTGGGCGTGTGTGTGTGATGCAGTATTTTAATTAAGCGTGTGTGTTTAGCTGCAGTATTTTAATTAGACGTGTGTGTGGCCGCAGTATTTTAATTGGGAGTGTGTGTGTGATGCAGTATTTTAATTAAGCGTGTGTGTTTAGCTGCAGTATTTTAATTAGACGTGTGTGTGGCCGCAGTATTTTAATTGGGTGTGTGTGTGGCCGCAGTATTTTAATATGGCGTGTGAGGGAAGGGAGGATCTTAATATAGTGTGGGAGGTAGGCTATTTAATGGTGGAGTGTAGGTGGGGCTAATTATTTAAGGTGAGGTGACGGGACCTTTAATTTAATTTAATGCTGGGGTGGTTTGGAGCTATTAATTGAACATGGGGCTGATTTTGGGGAGAAGGGCTATTTATTGACTGTGAATATGAATTATTTAATGCCGGGGATGGTTGTGAAAAATGGTTATATTTATTAAACGTAAATGCTATTTAATTTATTGCTGGGACTGTTTGGAGGGAGGAAAATAGGTTTTGAATAAATGGGTATACTGTTAATTTAATGTTGGGGCTGGTCGGAGGGAAAAATGTCTACTTATTAAATGTTCATATTATTATTGTTGGGAATGGAGGGAGGTCTAATTATAAAACGTGAATGCTACCAAGCTCATTGTAGTTTTCTAAATCTCATGTGCCCATTTTTTTCAAAATAGGGCATCCAGTATTCCAGGATCAAGACAAGCAGGAACTGAGCTAAAGAAACCAACTGCCACAAGTGGTGAAAGAAACAAGACAGGTAGGAGAGAGCAGGACAGTCTGCCAACTGTCCTGAATCTGATGGGACAGCCCTGAATTTGGGTGGCTGTCTCGCTTAGTCAGGATTTGGTCCGACTGCAAGGACAGTTGGGAGGTATGTCCCGCTTCTCAATGTACTGCTTGTGAAGGCAGAGCTGTGTGCATCTAACAGTAGTGCACACAGTATTGCCTGTGTATTTGTCTAAAATTTGTCTAAAATGATAACCATGTTACGTAATAGGGGCCCTGCTGTCTTAAATACCCTTGGTCCCCCGAGCCTTCATCCAGCTCTGGTTAGGGGAAGGGACACTACCTGTAGAGCAAGCCGAGGAGCTCTAAGTATCACAAGATTTGGTAATCTTGTGAGACAAAAAGCTTCCCTGCTCTTTCTACAGGAAGTTCCCACCCTGATGGATGTCAGCAGCACAGAAGCATAGAGAAGTACAGTGGGCTGGGGGTGTCAGAATGTGGCTGGGAGAGCATGATAAATGTAATGTTTTATTACAATATATGTATCAATACACCATGTTGACCACACCCCAGCACAATGTGGTCACGCCTATTTTGGCGCCGCCACTAAGCAGCGGCACATAGTTTACTTACTGCTCGTCTATGGAGGGGGGCACCAAAAGTTCCCAAATTTCTCTTGCTGGTCCTGTACATACCATTAGCTGATACTGGTAAGCACTATGCTACAAATAGAGAGTCAAGCTGCACGTAATTCATTTGTATCTCACGGGACAATGTATAACAGTGACCTTTGCAAAAAGTACTGTAATATTATTATCTGGAATAGAGGTGGGCCTGTGTGCTTTAAATGTCAGGGCTGATTTTTAGTCCCAGTCCGTCCCTGGTTATATGTCATACTTACCAACTTTAGTAAGTTTGTTTCCAGAAGCCTGCTGGGGAGGTCTGCGTGATGGGGCCCCAAAATTCGCGTCATTTTGGTCCCGCGCCCCGTGACTTAATGACGCGAATGCATCATTTGACAGCGGGGGCGGGGCCAAACGCCACGATTCACCGGGAATCGCAGCGTTTGGGACCTAATTCTGCCCACTTCACTAGGAAGTGGGCACTTCCTAGTGAAGTGGGCAGATCCGGGAGAAGTCCATGAGACTCTCGCAAAATGCGGGAGTCTCCAGGACATTCCAGGAGAGTTGGCAAGTATGATATATGTTTGGTGCTAGCAATTTTTCAGCAGTGAATATGGGGTCTTGTCGCTGGATCACTTTTAAATAACTTATTGTATACATTAATTTTAATTATTGGCGCAGTGAGCTGATATATATCATTGCTAATGTACTGATTTTTGTATTAAAATTGTATTGATTTCTGATGCAGTAGGCATATGTTGGAGGAAATATGTTTTTGTAAGAATGGAAGAAAGGAAATCCCATGCTAATTAAGCCTTTTTTTCCCCTGTGAGTGACCAACACTTATTGTAGCCTGAATACACAGCAAGAGGTCATTACCTTTTATCCTGTCTTGTTAAAAAGATAGATGAACTACATAAATGATGCAAGCCGCAAGTAATTTAGGAAATCACAGATTGATGTGAATTTAGTTAAATCCAAGATTTAAAGAATATATTACAGCCTGATGCTTAATATCTGATGCAATATCTCAGACTTTGTGGCAGGGCCGGATTTACCGCTAGGCAACCAAGGCACCTGCCTAGGGCCTAGCGGCTTTCTGGGGGCCCAGATGGGGGGGACAAGGGAGGAAAAAAAAATGTGGCCCCTCCCCCGATTCGCGGCATCGGGGGAGGGGCTGGTGTTAGAGTTAGGGGTATAGGCTGTAGTGGGTAAATCCCCTGCAGCCTAGTTACCTTGTCACATCAATATGACATCACAGTGTCATGTGATCTCAGCGGTCACATGGTACACTGTGTTAGGCGGGCTGCTTGAAGTCTATGGCAGGAGCTTCCATCATTTCTGTTCCTGTAAAAAAAAAAGGTAAGAACAAGAAGGTGTGTGTGTGGCTGCGTGTAGCTGCAGGGCACAGGGGGAGCATGTGTGTGTGTGAAGCTGCAGGGCACAGGGGGGCATGTGTGTGCGTGAAGCTGCAGGGCACAGGGGGGGCATGTGTGTGCATGAAGCTGCAGGGCACAGGGGGGGCATGTGTGTGTGTGTGTGTGTGTGAAGATGCAGGGCACAGGGGGGCATGTGTGTGTGTGAAGCTGCAGGGCACAGGGGGGGCATGTGTGTGTGTGAAGCTGCAGGGCACAGGGGGGCATGTGTGTGTGAAGCTGCAGGGCACAGGGGGAGCATGTGTGTGTGTGAAGCTGCAGGGCACAGGGGGGGCATGTGTGTGTGAAGCTGCAGGGCACAGGGGGGCATGTGTGTGTAAAGCTGCAAGGCACAGGGGGGGGCATGTGGGATGGAAGCTGCTCTGGCACAGGGGGGCATGTGTGATGGAAGCTGTTCTGGCACAGGGGGGGCATGTGTGATGGAAGCTGCTCTGGCACAGGGGGGGCATGTGTGATGGAAGCTGCTCTGGCACAGGGGGGGCATGTGTGATGGAAGCTGCAGGGCACAAATGGGGCATTTGTGTCTAAAGGTGCTGGGCAAAGGGGGGGCATGTGAATTAGAAGTCTGTTCCCCACACGGCCCCTCCTCAGCCAACAATACCCTTACAACACTCACCAGCTTTTCTTTGATATTCCCCATGACATGTGCTCATTATCTATTCCCTCACATGACCCGCTGCCTCAATCCTGACACCTCTCTTACCTCAAAATGAAAAGAGGCACCCTTTATAGCTTGTCATTTCACTGCTTTTTTGATTTCAAGTGCTGTTTTTGTTTAAAGTGTGGATTTGGTTCCAGTAAGGATTGCTGTGCTGTGCTGAGAGAGTGATATAGTTTGGGGAATTATTCTGTGTGTTTATTGAACGGGATTCGTTTTTGTGTGTGTTTATTAAGTGTTTTTTTTTGTTTTTTTTCCTTTTCTCTGTTAGAGCTAGTGGGTGTGGTTTAATTGCATAGTTGATACAGCTGGTTAGTGCAAGCTCTATTTAACAGGAGGTAGCAAGCGATTTCATTGAGCTTGTGATTTCACTGCTTTTTTGATTTCAAGTGCTGTTTTTGTTTAAAGTGTGGATTTGGTTCCAGTAAGGAGTTGAATCCAGGAAGGGGTTTAATCTGGTAAGTGGCTAGGAAAGGCTAGTACTAAAGTTCACTGTAGGCTATAAGAAGTTAGGTTAGCCATAATAAGATGAGTAGTAGCAGGCTTGATGATCTCACTCAATGCATATCTTGTCATATGTATGCACACTTGGAGCAAGTGTTCCAAGGTTTATACCTCTGTGAGAAATGTGAGCAATTGGTCTCTTTGGAAGCCCAGGTAACTGATCTAAAGCAGACCATTGCAACATTGAGAGACATTGCCAACCTGGAGCAGAGTTTACAGCTCACCGTTGATGCGTTATCTGAGCAGGGTGGAGCAGAGACAGAGGAGGATGCACAGGTAGGCAGCTGGGTAACAGTTACTAGGGGTAGCAGAGGGAGGAAGAGGCAGGCCAGTTCTGAGCTAGGCAATCCCAGCAGATTTGCCAGATTGGATGAAGATACTGTGGAAGGCAGTTCAGAATTGGTAGAGTTGGATGACACTGCTTCCTCTAGCAACCAGGGGAATGGTCTCTCCAGCACAGAGGGGACCAAAGTTACTCAGGGACCCAGGCAGATTGTGGTGGTAGGGGATTCAATTATTAGGAAGGTAGATCGGGGCAATCTGTTACCGGGACCGTGCATGCCGAACAGTGTGTTGTCTCCCGGGTGCTCGGGCTCGGCATATTGCGGATCGGGTGGACAGATTGTTGGGAGGGGCTGGGAATGGTATTTTCGGAAATACTACCTGTGCCACGCGCTAGTCCAGGGAGGCAGCGGGAGATTAGGGAGGTTAATGCGTGGCTAAAAGATTGGTGTAGGAAGGAGGGTTTTGGATTCTTAGAGCACTGGGATGATTTCTCGGTCAGTTGCCATCTTTATTGTCGTGATGGATTGCACCTGAATGAGGAGGGGGCTGCAGTGCTAGGGGAGAGGATGGTTAGAAGGTTGGAGGAGATTTTAAACTAGGCTCCGGGGGGGAGGGGCAAGCAAGTATTTATGGGATAGACATTGAGAGTAGTAAGGAGGAATTTAACAAGAGTAAAGGGGGTGGAGAGGGGGGAAAGGGAAGCATAGCCGATAAGGAGCGGCCCTTTTTAAAGCAAAAAGAAATACCTAAGGGAGGCAATAGACTTAAGTGTATGCTTGCAAATGCAAGAAGCCTGACAGGTAAAATGGGGGAGTTAGAACTAGTAGCAATGAATGAGCAGTATGATATTATAGGTATTACTGAGACCTGGTGGGATGATACACATGACTGGGCAGTCAACTTGGAAGGCTATTCTCTCTTCAGGAGGGATAGGGTAAATAAAAGGGGAGGAGGAGTATGTCTTTATATTAAGCCAGAATTAAAACCAAGTATTCAGGAAGTTATATACGAGAATATTGGTGATAATATAGAAGCATTGTGGGTGGAAATATCCAGCGGAGGAAAAAGTTCAGAGAAGTTTCTGATAGGGATATGCTATAAACCGCCAGATATTAGTACGATTGAGGAAGCCCAACTTCTACAGCAAATTGAAAAGGCTACACAACTAGGTCAAATTTTAATTATGGGGGATTTTAATTATCCGGACATTGATTGGAGTACTGAGACCTGCGGTACAGCTAGGGGAAATAGGTTTCTGAGCACGCTAAAAGACCATTACATGTCCCAATTAGTTGAGGAACCAACTAGGAACCGGACTATACTGGACCTAGTAAAAAAAAATAATGTAGACGTAATATCAAATATTCAAGTAAAGGAGCACTTGGGAAACAGTGATCATAATATGGTCTCATTTGAAATTAGTTTCCAGAAACAACAGTATAAGGGATCAACTAGGACTTTAAACTTTAAAAAGGCAAATTTTAATATGCTAAAGGAGTCTATAAAGAGCATAGACTGGGACAAAGCCTTTGAAGGAAAAAATACGGAAGAAATGTGGGCTGTCTTTAAAATGTTGTTGGAAACATACACGTATAAGTTCATTCCTATGGGAAATAAATGTAAAAGAATTAAGTCTAAACCAATGTGGCTAAATAAAAAGGTAAGGGAAGAAATGGAAAGGAAGAAGCGTGCATTTAAATTGTTTAAGTCTGAAGGGTCAGAGGAGTCCTTCCATAGGTACAAGGAATGTAATAAAACATGCAAAAAGGAAATTAGATTGGCTAAATTAGAAAATGAAAGGCACGTTGCAAAAGAAAGTAAGACAAACCCCAAAAAGTTTTTTAAGTATATAAATGGCAAAAGGATTAAAAAAGATAATAAAGGGCCCCTAAGAAGTGAGATGGGTGAATTGATAAATGATACTAAGGAAAAAGCAGAGATATTAAACACGTTCTTTTCTTCAGTATTTACCAGAGAGGAACAAATGGCAGGAGTAATACATAAAAATGGAAATGAAACCATGCCATTAATTAATACTTGGTTGTCAGAGGAAGAAGTCCAAAGGCGACTGAAGAATATTAAGATAAATAAAGCTGCAGGTCCAGATGGCATACACCCAAGGGTCCTTATGGAATTAAACTCGGAAATAGCTAGACCGCTATTCTTAATTTTCAGAGATTCAATCTCATCAGGCTCAGTACCAAGGGATTGGCGAATAGCAGATGTGGTGCCGTTGTTTAAAAAGGGGACGAGATCACAACCAGAGAATTATAGACCTGTAAGCCTGACATCAATAGTGGGGAAACTACTGGAAGGTATTTTAAGGGACAGTATTCAGGATTACTTGGTACGCAATAAAATTATTAGTGGGAATCAACATGGATTTGTGAGGGATAGGTCATGTCAAACTAATCTAATTAGTTTCTACGAGGAAGTTAGTGGGAACTTAGACCAGGGCAGGACAGTAGATGTGGTCTACTTAGATTTTGCAAAGGCCTTTGATACAGTGCCACACAAGAGGTTGGTTTACAAAATAAGGGAACTGGGTCTAGAAATCAAAATTTGTACTTGGATCGAAAACTGGTTAGAGAATAGGGAACAGAGAGTTGTGATAAATGGAACATTTTTTAATTGGTCAAAGGTCTTAAGTGGAGTTCCTCAAGGTTCCGTGCTGGGACCACTCCTTTTTAATATATTTATTAATGACCTTGGTGATGGTTTAGAGAGTAAAGTTTCTATTTTTGCAGATGACACTAAACTCTGTAAGGTAATAAAATCAGAGCAAGATGTAGCTTCTCTACAGAGGGACTTAAATAAACTGGAGGATTGGGCGGCTAAATGGACTATGAGGTTTAACACAGATAAATGTAAGGTTATGCATTCAGGGATCAAAAACAAGAACGCAATCTATAAATTAAATGGAATTAATTTGGGAGAATCTATAATGGAAAAGGATTTGGGAGTGCTCGTAAACAGTAGACTTAGCAATAGTGCTCAATGTCAAGCAGCAGCTGCAAGGGCAAACAAAGTATTGGCATGCATAAAAAGGGGCATAGATGCAAGGGAAGACAGTGTAATTTTGCCACTGTATAAATCATTGGTAAGACCTCATCTTGAATATGCAGTACAGTTCTGGGCACCACTCTATAAAAAAGATAATTTGGAACTAGAAAGGGTTCAGAGAAGGGCGACAAAATTGATAAAGGGTATGGAGTCATTAAGTTATGAGGAAAGGTTAGCCAGTTTAGGCATGTTTACTTTAGAAAAGAGGCCTCTAAGGGGAGATATGATTACTATGTACAAATACATTAGGGGTCAATACAGAGAGCTTTCATGGGAACTTTTTACCCCAAGGACCATACACAGGACACGTGGTCATCCCCTAAGGTTAGAGGAGAGGAAATTTCACAACCAGCAAAGGAAGGGGTTCTTTACAGTAAGGGCAGTCAAGATATGGAATTCATTGCCAGGGAAGGTTGTGATGGCAGATTCAATAGATATGTTTAAGAAAGGGTTAGACAAATTTTTAGCGGAAAGGTGTATCCAGGGATACGACCGTTAATTTAAAATAAAGGATAGTAGTGGATATAGGGTATAAATTGGATTGCAATATTGAGTCTGGGGGGATTTTCAAAATTGAAACAGATGGGCGGTTGCCTACTCTGGATTAATTTCAAATATAAGTGCAGGATCGCAGGAGATCCAAAATAGGTTGAACTTGATGGACTGGTGTCTTTTTTCAACCTCATCAACTATGTTACTATGTTACTATGTTATATTAATATAATATGTGTGTGTGAGGGGCCAGTGTATTTATATTATGTGGGTGTATGAGGGGCTGTTTGTGGGAGGGAAATAGGTTTGTTTTTAAATGGTAACACTATTAATTTAATGTTGGAGCTAGTTGGAGGGAAATAGGTCTATTAAATGTGTATGCTATTAATTTAATGTTTTGGTTGGAGGGAGGTCTACTTATAAAATGTGGGTGCTATATTGATTTAACACTGGGGCTGGTTGGAGTTTACTATATTTCGTGTACCCATTTTCCAAATAGGGCCTCCAGCATTCCAGGATCCAGACAAGCAGCAGCTGATCTAAAGACACCAGCAGCCACAAGCTGTGAAAGTAACGAGAACAGGTAGGAGAGAGCAGAGCAGTCTGCCAACTATCCTGAATCTGGTGGGATTTATATTATGAGGAGGTCTGACTTGTTTAAATGTTGCACTATGGGATTCATGCAGAAGACTGACATATTAACATGATTATTGCATTCCAGCACTTTTTCATGTTTCTGTAGGTAGAGGGCTGCAGTCAGTAACTAGTGGCGGACGGTCTGTGACGTGGTAGTGATAGGAGACTGCTGTTTTTTTATTACTGGGCTTGCTAACCATGAACTGCAGTTTCTTGACATGTTAATTATGATTAATACCTAAGTTTAGTTAAAGATAAAGTACAAAGTGGGGGGGCCCAAACCAATATCTTGCCTAGGGCACCATGAGGTCTAAATCCGGCTCTGCTTTGTGGTGCCAGCTAGGAAGGGGGATTGGTTACCCCCTGCCAACTTGTGTGTCAGAAACAGTATATAAGAGCTGTATTTTCTATTTCAACTGTATTATACCATCTGTACTTCTGGATAATCACTGGAACCTCCAAGTAGTGTGTAATGATCCTTGCAAGGACCCCTTGAGCAAATAAACATCATTGCTTGTTAGGAACCCCTCCAGCCGGCACAACACAACCCGGAATCTACTCTGCCAATCAGGTGTTCACTGGAGCCCCTGATGGTGGGGACAGACTAGGCCGCTGACTGACAGAGGGTCGTGAAGTGGGCACCGGCAGGGGGAGAACCCAGGCAGGCGGAGTGAGATACACTGCTGCAGACTAATTGCTCATACAGAGCAGGGCCAATCAGGGCTTGTCCCTGAAAATACCCAGGTGCAGGCTAATGCCTGTAAACCAGAGCTTAGATTAATCAGCCTACAGGCTGCCTGACATGCGCATGCGCCCGCCTACCGCCATGGTGACGGCCGGGCAGGAACAGGAAATGACGTCCCGGTCGTCAAGGTGACGGCTGGGACGCTGGAGCGCATGAGAAGCGAGCCGCGGCGGCTGTGAGTACCGCCGCGGCTCGTGACAGTACCCCCCCCTTGAGGAGGGGTCAAGGAACCCCGACACCCAGGTTTTCTTGGAAATTTCCTGAAGAACTCCTTCAGTTGTTTGGGAGCATGAAGTTGTCTCCGCGGAACCCAAGAGCGTTCTTCTAACCCGCGGTTCCTCCACTGTACCAGGAAGTGCACATGCCCTTGCACTTTTTTAGAATCAAGGATTCTTTGAACCACGAACCTTTGTGGCCCGCTGGAACCTCTCCCAGGCACACTAGAAGACTGGACTTGACCAGGGTATAGAACCGGCTTCAACAGCGAACAGTGAAACATGTTGGGGATCCTCAACGAGCCCGGAATTTTTAACCTAAATGCGACTGGATTCACCTGCTTGATGATGAGAAATGGCCCGATGAACTTAGGACCCAACTTCTTGCAAGGCTGTCTGAGCCTGATATTTTTTGTAGACAGCCACACTTTCTGGCCAACTTTAAGGGAGCAGGTGGTACGATGTCGGTCCGAAAATATTTTTGCCACAAGTGAGGCTTGTCTCAATGATGAGTGTACTTTCTTCCAGATAACTCTGAGATCTCTTGCAGTGGAGCGGATATCTTGGGTACCAACGGACTGGAGTGAATACAGGGAGTTAGATCTGGGGTGAAAACCATAATTGCAGGAGAACGGAGAGATTTTAGTAGACGAGTGACAGGAATTATTACAGGCAAATTCCGCCCAGGGTAACAAGGAAGACCAATTATCGTGGAACTCCGATGTGTAGCATCGTAGAAACTTTTCTAGGAACTGGTTAACCCTTTCAGTTTGCCCATTTGACTGAGGGTGGTAGGCGGATGATAAACTGACCTTGATTCCGAGAAGGGTACAGAAGGATCTCCAGAATTGCGCTATAAACTGAGAACCCCGATCAGAGACGATGTCAGTAGGGAGTCCATGGAGCCTGAAAATATGTTGAATGAATAAGAGAGACAAATTCCGAGCAGAAGGCAGTTTGGTTAACGGAATGAAATGTGACATTTTGCTGAACCGGTCTACCACGACCCAAATCGTGTTATGTCCTGCAGAAGGTGGTAAATCCACTACAAAGTCCATAGACAAGTGAGTCCATGGTTTCGCAGGAGGGGCCAAAGTAGCTAATTGGCCTACTGGACGGATCTTAGGAACTTTGTTTCTAGCACAAATCTCACATGAGAGGACATGACTCTTGACGTCGGCAGACATGGATGGCCACCAGACCGTGCGGGAAAGGATTTTGAGCGTCTTGTAAATTCCAGGGTGCCCAGCAGCCCTACTGCAATGTGCTTCCGCAAGAACCGTCTTTCTTAAGTGGACTGGAACAAAAAGTCGTTGCTCCGAAGTAGCATCTGGGGCTAATCTCTGGAATCTCTGAAGTGTGACACTCAGATCTTGGGTTAACCCAGCATGGATTACGGAAGGAGGAATAATAGGCTCAGGGTTAGTAACTGGAACATGGTGTGCCATGAAACTCCTGGACAGAGCATCTGCCCGGACATTCTTGGAACCTGGTCTGTAGGTGATCAGGAAATTAAACCGGGTAAAAAATAATGCCCAGCGGGCCTGTCTAGGGTTTAAACGCTTGGCTGACTGTATATATTGCAAGTTCTTGTGGTCGGTAATGACAGAGATCTGATGCGAAGCACCCTCCAACCAATGCCGCCACTCCTCGAAGGCCCACTTGATTGCCAATAGTTATCTATTACCGACATCGTAGTTGGCTTCCGCTGAAGAGAACTGACGGGAGAAATAGGCACATGGGTGTAGACGATTAGTATGAGGATCCTTCTGTGATAGGATGGCGCCGGCCCCGACGTCCGAGGCATCGACCTCAAGAACAAATGCTTTAGCTGGATCTGGATGTTTAAGGACCTCAGCTGAGATAAAGGCCTTTTTCAGGCTTTTAAATGAGGCTACTGCTTGAGACGACCAATTAGTTGGGTCCATTCCTTTGCGGGTCAAAGCGACAATGGGAGCCACAATGTCAGCGAAGTTGTAAATGAACCTTCGATAATAATTGGAGAAGCCCAGAAACCTCTGTACCGCCTTTAGATTGTTGGGTTGTACCCAATCCACAATAGCCTGGACCTTTGTTGAATCCATAGAAAATCCCTCAGAAGAGATTACGTAACCTAAAAAGGATACCTTCTGCACCTCAAACTCACACTTTTCCAGCTTGGCGTAAAGGTGGTTTTCTCGCAACTTTCGTAAGACTTGTTTGACGTGAGTCTGATGTGCGAGTAAAGATTTGGAATAGATGAGGATATCATCTAAATAGACGACCACAAAACCACCCAGGAAGTCTCGGAGGACCTCGTTGATCAAGTCCTGGAACACTGCAGGCGCATTGCTGAGGCCAAACGGCATGACCAGATACTCGTAGTGGCCAGAGTGCGTATTGAAAGCCGTCTTCCACTCATCTCCTTCTTTGATACGCTTCATGAAGGTCGATTTTAGTGAAGACAGTAGCCCCTCTTAACTGATCAAACAACCCTGAGATGAGCGGAAGGGGATAGGTGTTCTTAACTGTGATAAGATTCAATCCCCGGTAGTCAATACAGGCTCTTAACCCTCCGTCCTTTTTTGATACAAAGAAGCATCCTGCTCCTACGGGAGATTTAGTGTCACTCACCGGACTGTGAGTGCTACTTCTCGAGTGTTTAGGAACCGTGGCCGTCCGCCATCCTGAGGGTCTGCGCATGTGCAGCCCTTTCAAACCTTCAGTACATGTTCCTTTTAGTTAATTGGCTGATCAGGCAACACTCCCTATTTAAAGCACCTGTGGTCAATACCTCGTTGCCTGATCTTGGAGTCTCATTCCCCATGAGCCTCTGAAGGTGTTCCTGTGTTTCCTCGTGTATTTCAGCTCCTGCTGATTCCTGTTGTTCCTTGGTGGTTTCCAGACCACTTCAACTCTCCTGTGTTTCATCGTGACTGCACCAGCTGATTCCTATCCGCTGCCTCCGTGCTTCTACAGTTTCCAGTCCACTTCAACTCTCCTGTGTTTCATCGTAACTGCACCAGCTGAATCCTATCCGCTGCCTCCGTGCTTCTAGAGTTTCCAAACCACTTCAACTCTCCCGTGTTTCATCGTGGCTGCACCAGCTGATTCCTATCTGCTGCCTCCGTGTATCTGCAGTGTCCTGCTCATCGCAACCCTCCAGTGCTCCTCGTGTCTGCAGCCAGCCGATCCGCTGTCTCCGTGCTTCTACAGTGTTCCTGCTTGTGTCAACTCGCCTGTCTGCATCGGGTCAACGCTCCGCTGCTTTCATCTCGGCTAGGCCGCCTCTGCTCTCCTGTGTTCTCCAGGTGTCCAGTTCTATATGCTGCTGCTTCCTGAGTGTTGTTTACATCCTTGCTGGTCTACCTACTGTGCGCTGCGCCTACTTGGTTGCCGCTTCCACCCTCCTGGGACTTCGTATCCTGCCGGCCTCCAGCCGTTCAGGTCTCCCTGCACCTCTCTCTGACAGCCTGCTCTCCTGAACCACGGTATGCATACTTCTCATTGACTGTGCTGGTGTATTGCATATCTAGCTGGACTGAGTTGTTCTCCTCTGGAGTTTCCTATCCACTGAGACTATTGCTATCATTTGACTGTGTTACCTTTTAGCCTGGATAGTTCTTGTGACTTTATATATTTGTGCAGTGCTGCTCAGTTATTACTATTTTGTGCATATCATCGTGGGATCAAGTTCAGTGTGCCCGTGTATACTCTGCATTGCATTTATCTCCCCGTGCTCCTCCTCACATATATATTTCAGTGGTACAACTTGCTAGAGGCAGACCACTGTTCCCTGTTTCCTGAGTCACCAGTTTCCAGTATCCTTTCACATAGCAGTGGTACAACTTGCTAACGCAGACCACTGACTTCCCGGATACCTTCACCTGGATTCCATTCCCTCACCTAGACAGCGGTACAACTTGCTATACGCAGACCGCTGACTCGCATCACCTCCTCGTTACTTCTGGACATTCCTCCTCACTATAGCAGTGGTACAACTTGCTATCCGCAGACCACTGACTACCCTCACGTTTCCTTGTCCATCCAGTTCCTCGTGTACAGTTATCTATCTATTACCAGTGCTGCTAGTCATAGACTTTCCACAAGCATTCTCTTACCATCTGCTGTCTCCTGTTCCGTGATCACCCCGCTACCAGAGTACCATATTACCACCTATACTGCTCTGGTAAGTCCATCATCTGGTGATACCTGGGTAAAGACTCCTAGTGCCCGTGACAGTAAGATCAGGCCATGACAGACCCAGATTCGGAACCTACAGCTAAAGAGATGCTGCAGCATCTGGTTACCCGTATGGAGCAACAGGATGCTCGCCAACAGCTGTTGCTACAATGTTACCAGGCGTTAGCCTCCCAAGGAACATCTGGACAGAATATCACAGCTAATGTTGATGCTCCTGTGCTTTCCTCCATTTCCCCAGTGCCATCCCAGGTGTCTACGGCTTCCACGCTTCACCTGCCTACTCCGTCAAAGTATGATGGAGACCCCAAAACTTGTAGGGGTTTTCTCAATCAATGCTCAGTTCATTTTGAGCTCCAACCTCAAAATTTCTCTACTCATCATTCCAGAGTGGCCTATCTTATTTCATTGTTTTCTGGACAAGCTCTCGCATGGGCTTCCCCTCTGTGGGAAACAAACGATCCATTATTACAGGATAGTGCCAAATTTATTTCCACGTTCCGAAGTGTATTCGATGAACCAGGTCGTGTCATCTCCGCTGCATCCAGCATTCTCCGTTTACGTCAGGGTTCTCGTACAGTAGGCCAGTACGTCATTCAATTTAGGATATTAGCCTCTGAACTTCAGTGAAACACTGAAGCGTTAATTGCCGCCTTCTGGCAGGGGCTCTCCGATAAAATTAAAGATGCACTGACTACTCAAGAACTACCTACTTCTTTAGAAGATTTGATTTCTCTTTGCCATCGTGTAGACATGAGATTTCGTGAAAGGGAGTCTGAAAAAACGACTTCAGTTAAAGCACCTCTTCGCTCAACTTCTCAACTTCGTCCAGCTTCATCTCCTGTGATACCCATGGAGATAGGACGCTCCAAATTAACTACTGAGGAGAGGAACCGAAGAGTAAAGAATAGACTTTGTATCTATTGTGCTGATTCCACACATATGCTCAATTCATGCCCTAAAAAATCGGGAAATGCCAGGCCCTAACTAGTTTTGGAGAGGTGAAGTTAGGGTCCCTGGAGTCCTCTCCATGTTCTACGAAATTAAAAGTCTGCGCTTTTGATGTTACAATTTCCTTCGCTACCAAATCCTTTGAGTCCCAAGCACTTATTGATTCTGGAGCTGCGGGAAATTTTATTTCTAAATCCCTAGTGAATCAATGGTCCCTATCAGTGATTACCCTGAAGACACCTATTACTGAGACTGCTATTGATGGATCACGTCTTATCAATGGTCTCATCACCCAGAGTACGTCTCCAGTAACGCTTCAGATTGGTGTGCTACACCAAGAAGAAATTTCGTTTTTAATTCTTCCTGTTACTACAAGTCCGATTGTTTTAGGCCTTCCATGGCTTCAATGTCATTCTCCCCAGATTGACTGGCGCACTCCTCAAGTTACGTCTTGGGGAGCTGAATGTCATCATCGTTGTCTCTCCCAAGTCGTTCCTCTTAAAATACAGCAATCTTCCATTTCACCTTCCTCACCGGGACTCCCTCTTCAGTATGCTTCATTTGCCGATGTATTTGATAAAACTCAGTCTGAACGTCTTCCTCCTCATCGTTCATGGGATTGTCCGATTGATCTTCTACCTGGCAAGACTCCTCCTAGGGGTCATGTGTATCCACTTTCGTTACCTGAAACTCAAGCTACATCTGAATACATCCAAGAGAATCTCCAGCGAGGATTTATTCGACCTTCTACTTCTCCCGCCGGAGCCGGGTTCTTCTTTGTAAAAAAGAAGGATGGATCACTACGCCCCTGCATAGATTTTCGTGGACTTAACGCCATTACTATTAAAAATCGGTATCCCATTCCTCTGATTACTGAGCTATTTGATCGGATTAAGGGAGCTCCGATCTTTACCAAGTTGGATCTTCGTGGGGCCTACAATTTAATTAGAATCAGATCCGGTGACGAATGGAAGACAGCTTTCAACACCAGAGATGGGCATTATGAATATTTAGTAAGGCCTTTCGGGTTATGTAATGCCCCCGCTGTTTTCCAGGGCTTCATTAATGAGATCTTCCGGGACTTGTTATATGTATGTGTCGTCGTTTATCTGGACGACATATTGATCTTTTCACAGGACCTGCCTTCTCATCACCAACATGTGGCAGAAGTTCTTTCCAGACTCCGGAGAAATTCATTATTCTGCAAATTAGAAAAATGTTCATTCGAGTTGCCCCAGATTCCATTTTTGGGTTATATTGTCTCCGGAGTTGGTCTGCAAATGGATCCAGAAAAAGTGAATGCTGTGTTACATTGGCCTCAGCCAACTACTCTTCGTGCCATTCAGCGTTTTTTAGGTTTTGCCAATTACTATAGACGCTTCATTCAAGATTTCTCTTCGATTGCATCTCCTATTGTGGCCCTGACTCGTAAAGGGGCCAATACTAAGCAATGGTCATCTGAGGCTCTTCAAGCCTTTCAGTTTCTTAAAGAGTCCTTCTCCTCTGCTCCCATTCTTCGACAGCCTGATGTGACGCTTCCCTTCTTCCTAGAGGTAGATGCCTCTAATGTTGGTTTAGGAGCCATTCTCTCCCAAAGATTGGAGCAACAAAAATTCCATCCTTGTGCCTTTTACTCTCGGGGTCTTCTGCCTGCGGAGAAGAATTACACCATCGGGGACAAGGAGTTGCTGGCTATTAAAGTAGCATTAGAGGAGTGGAGATATTTGTTGGAGGGAGCTCGTCATCCTGTGACAATTTTCACGGATCATAAGAATTTGTCATATCTACAGTCTGCTCAATGTTTGAATCCTCGTCAAGCAAGATGGTCTCTTTTCTTTTCTCGTTTTGAGTTAATCATAACCTTCAAACCAGCTGCAAAGAACAAAAAAGCCGACGCTCTATCTCGAGCCTTTGTGACGTCCTCTGACGTTGAAGAGGTTTCCAACCACTCTATACTAGACCCCAAATGTGTTTCGCTGGCTGCTTCTTCCACTAAGGTGCTACCATTTGGGAAAACCCTCGTGCCTCCTATTCTTAGAAAGAAAATCCTTTCGTGGTTCCACTCTTCTCGTTTTTCTGTACACTCTGGTGAACGCAAGACCTTTGAGATTCTCTCTCGAAGTTACTGGTGGCCTTCTATGAGGAGAGATGTCAAAGAGTTTGTAGCCGCTTGTGAATTGTGTTCTCAGTTCAAGACACCCCGCAGAACTCCAGCGGGTTTGCTTCAACCACTACCCATTCCGTCCAAGCCATGGACCCATATTAGTATGGACTTTGTTACTGATCTTCCTCCTAGTAAAAACTGCAATACTATTTGGGTAGTGGTGGACAGATTTTCGAAGATGGCGCATTTCGTTCCCTTGACTGGTTTGCCCTCCTCTTCTACTCTGGCTGAGCATTTCATCAAAGAAATCTTTCGTATTCATGGATGTCCATCTGAGATTGTGTAAGATAGAGGAGTACAATTCGTTTCCAGATTCTGGCGGGCCCTTTGTAAGACCTTGGGCATACGATTAGCACTCTCATCTTCCTACCATCCTCAATCAAACGGACAAACTGAAAGGGTCAATCAAGATCTTGAGACGTTTATAAGGATGTTCTCATCAGCCAATCAAGACAACTGGGTAGAATTGCTTCCTTGGGCTGAATTCGCTCATAACAACTTGTACCATGAGTCATCTTCTAAAACTCCATTCTTTGTGGTTTACGGTCACCATCCGTCTTTTCCGGAATTTCCTGCCCTCCCTCCCACCCAAGTTCCTGCTGTAGAGACTGTTTGTCAAACTTTCAAAAATATTTGGTCTCAGGTCAAAACCTGTTTAAAGAAGACATCTGCCAGATATAAGTCTTTTGCAGATAAAAAGAGGCGGGCTATTCCACCACTGAAAATTGGAGATCGTGTCTGGTTATCTACCAAAAATATTCGTTTGAAGGTCCCATCTATGAAATTCGCTCCTCGTTTTATTGGTCCGTATAGGATCATTCAAGTGATAAATACAGTTTGTTTCAAACTTCTACTTCCTAAGAATCTTCGTATTTCCAACGCCTTCCATGTGTCCTTGCTCAAACCTCTCATCATCAACCGTTTCTCGGTCCCTCCTCCAGCACCTCAGCCAGTTCAAATTCATCAGGAGGAAGACTTTGAGATTACTCATATATTGGATGCAAAAATTTCGCGAGGAGTTCTTAGTTTCCTCGTTCATTGGAAGGGCTTTGGTCCTGAGGAGCGTTCATGGATCAAAGCTGAAGATCTCAACGCTCCAGCTCTTCTTAAGAAGTTTTATTCCAAGTATCCGGACAAACCCGGTTCCAGGTGTTCTGTGCCCACCTTTAAAAGGGGGGGTACTGTCACTCACCGGACTGTGAGTGCTACTTCTCGTGTGTTTAGGAACCGTGGCCGTCCGCCAACCTGAGGGTCTGCGCATGTGCAGCCCTTTCAAACCTTCAGTACATGTTCCT
Source organism: Mixophyes fleayi (assembly GCF_038048845.1). Taxonomy (NCBI): domain Eukaryota; kingdom Metazoa; phylum Chordata; class Amphibia; order Anura; family Limnodynastidae; genus Mixophyes; species Mixophyes fleayi. The sequence goes on from NC_134408.1 coordinate 71,814,519, forward strand.
TTTAGTTAATTGGCTGATCAGGCAACACTCCCTATTTAAAGCACCTGTGGTCAATACCTCGTTGCCTGATCTTGGAGTCTCATTCCCCATGAGCCTCTGAAGGTGTTCCTGTGTTTCCTCGTGTATTTCAGCTCCTGCTGATTCCTGTTGTTCGTTGGTGGTTTCCAGACCACTTCAACTCTCCTGTGTTTCATCGTGACTGCACCAGCTGATTCCTATCCGCTGCCTCCGTGCTTCTACAGTTTCCAGTTCACTTCAACTCTCCTGTGTTTCATCGTGACTGCACCAGCTGATTCCTATTCGCTGCCTCCGTGCTTCTAGAGTTTTCAAACCACTTCAACTCTCCCGTGTTTCATCGTGGCTGCACCAGCTAATTCCTATCCGCTGCCTGCGTGTATCTGCAGTGTCCTGCTCATTGCAACCCTCCAGTGCTCCTCGTGTCTGCAGCCAGCCGATCCGCTGTCTCCGTGCTTCTACAGTGTTCCTGCTTGTGTCAACTCGCCTGTCTGCATCGGGTCAACGCTCCGCTGCTTTCATCTCGGCTAGGCCGCCTCTGCTCTCCTGTGTTCTCCAGGTGTCCAGTTCTATATGCTGCTGCTTCCTGAGTGTTGTTTACATCCTTGCTGGTCTACCTACTGTGCGCTGCGCCTACTTGGTTGCCGCTTCCACCCTCCTGGGACTTCGTATCCTCCCGGCCTCCAGCCGTTCAGGTGTCCCTGCACCTCTCTCTGACAGCCTGCTCTCCTGAACCACGGTATGCATACTTCTCATTGACTGTGCTGGTGTATTGCATATCTAGCTGGACTGAGTTGTTCTCCTCTGGAGTTTCCTATCCACTGAGACTATTGCTATCATTTGACTGTGTTACCTTTTAGCCTGGATAGTTCTTGTGACTTTGTATATTTGTGCAGTGCTGCTCAGTTATTACTATTTTGTGCATATCATCTTGGGATCAAGTTCAGTGTGCCCGTGTATACTCTGCATTGCATTTATCTCCCCGTGCTCCTCCACACATATATATTTCAGTGGTACAACTTGCTAGAGGCAGACCACTGTTCCCTGTTTCCTGAGTCACCAGTTTCCAGTATCCTTTCACATAGCAGTGGTACAACTTGCTAACGCAGACCACTGACTTCCCGGATACCTTCACCTGGATTCCATTCCCTCACCTAGACAGCGGTACAACTTGCTATACGCAGACCGCTGACTCGCATCACCTCCTCGTTACTTCTGGACATTCCTCCTCACTATAGCAGTGGTACAACTTGCTATCCGCAGACCACTGACTACCCTCACGTTTCCTTGTCCATCCAGTTCCTCGTGTACAGTTATCTATCTGTTACCAGTGCTGCTAGTCATAGACTTTCCACGAGCATTCTCTTACCATCTGCTGTCTCCTGTTCCGTGATCACCCCGCTACCAGAGTACCATATTACCACCTATACTGCTCTGGTAAGTCCATCATCTGGTGATACCTGGGTAAAGACTCCTAGTGCCCGTGACATTTAGATGGCCTGATAAAGCCTTTCTCTAGGTTTTCATTGATATATTCCTGCATGGATTTTGTTTCTGGAGCAGAAAGGGAATACAAACGCCCCTTAGGTAACTTGGAACCAGGAATAAGTTCGATGGCACAGTCAAAGTCACGATGTGGCGGTAAGGTATCAGCAGCCTTCTTGAAAAACATGTCACAGAACTCATGATACTGTGAGGGAAGCTGCTCCGGAATAGGCTGAATCATACGCAGAGACAGTGACAAGCAAGACTGTGTACAATAAGTACTCCACTGGACAATCTCTCCTTTTACCCAGTCTATGACAGGGTTATGACAGGAAAGCCATGGGTGGCCCAAGATCAAAGGAACCGACGAACAATCGATCAGGAAGAAGGTGATTGACTCAGAATGGAGAGCTCCGATCTTCAACTGTAGTGGTGGGGTCTCCCAGGAAATCTTGCCCCCAGGCAATGGACTTCCGTCTAAGCCACAGACAGTAATAGCAGATTTGAGTTTTACCATCGGAATTCCGGCAGAGCGGGCAAACCCGATATCAAGGAAGTTGCCTGCAGCTCCGCTATCAATGAAGGCCGACAGGTCCACAGAGCGAGCCTGAAAGGTGAGCTGTGCAGGGATTAATACAGCATTTTTCGGGAAGATAATTTGCAAACCTAGGTGAACTTTCCCCTCATTCCCTAGGCATGGTCTTTTCCCGACTTATTTGGGCAGGAACAGGAGAAGTGGCCATTTATGCCACAGTAGAGACATAGACCTTGCGAACGTCTCCTGTCTCTTTCCTCAGAAAAGAGACGATATGCTCCTAATTGCATAGGCTCCTCATCATCCGTGGAAACAGGAATCAGAACAGATGGAGGAGAAGATGCCTCTTTTTCAGTTTTTCGCTCTTTAATTCTCCTGTCATTTTTAATGGAGAGGTGCATCAGATCCTCCAATGAGGTAGGAGACGGATATTGCACCAAAGAGTCTTTGATTTGTTCTGACAGGCCTAAACGAAACTGACTGCGTAAGGCAGGGTCATTCCATCCGCTATCAGGTGACCATCTACGAAATTCCGCACAGTATTCTTCTGCCGACCGCCGGCCTTGTTTCAAGGCCCGTAGATGAGCTTCCGCGGAGGCAACTCGATCCGGGTCATCATACAGTAGACCCAATGCTTCAAAGAAAGAGTCTACGGACTGCATGGCAGGACTGGTCTGCGGCAAAGAAAAAGCCCAAGACTGGGGGTCACCTTGTAGGAGGGAAATGATGATCCCGACTCTTTGATGCTCTGAACCGGAGGAACGGGCTCTCAACCGGAAATAGAGCTTGCAACTTTCCCTGAAATTCCGGAACAGAGATCTATTTCCAGAGAAGCGATCCGGCAAATTCATCTTAGGTTCACAGGAGGAACTTGGAGTGGGTTGAGAAGTTTTTGCGGCTTCTTCTTGAACCGACAGACGCTCAGCCAATCCCTGGATCATCTGATACAAGGACTCAACATGGGCTGCTAAGGCCTGTGCTGGAGACGGTGTGGATCCGCTTCCATCCATCGCAACCTTGTCTTAGTGTGGGGCCGGTTATAATATTAGGAACCCCTCCAGCCGGCACAACACAACCTGGAATCTACTCTGCCAATCAGGTGTTCACTGGAGCCCCTGATGGTGGGGACAGACTGGGCCGCAGACTGACAGAGGGTCGTGAAGTGTGTACCGGCTAGGGAGAACCCAGGCAGGCGGAGTGAGGTCCACGCAGAGGTCAAGGGCCGGCAGCAGACAACAGTATCGGTAAACAAGCTGAGGTCAGGGGTCACAGGCAGATAGCAGAAACTGTAAACAGGCCGAAGATCAGGGTCACAGGAAACACAAGCGAAGTCCAATTCGAAGCCAGGGGTCATACACGGGAAATCAGTAGCAGTAGTAGGATACAGGAACAGGAACAGGAACAAGCAGGTCAGCAGACTGGAGCACAGAAGCTATAACCGGCAATGAGGCAGCAGACCTTATTGCCTTAAATACAAGTACAGACCAATCAGGAGTAGGATACACTGCAGCAGACTAATTGCTCATACAGAGCAGGGCCAATCAGGGTTTGTCCCTGAAAATACCCAGATGCAGGCTAATGCCTGTAAACCAGAGCTTAGATTAATCAGCCTACAGGCTGCCTGACATGCGCATGCGCCCGCCTACCGCCGGGACGCAGCGCTATAGCAGAGGCTCCCGGCCGTTGCCATGGAGACGGCCGGGCAGGAACAGGAAATGACCTTGACGACCGGGACGCTGGAGCGCATGAGAAGCATGCTCGTGACATTGCTTGAATAGTCTGCCTGACGCCTATTGCCTACTGTATCCTGTGACTAACAGATAAGAGCTTACACTATAATCTGTTCTCCAGCTGTCCTGTGTTGAACGAGCATCTCTGTGTCAACACTCTGCCCGCTACCCAGCAGTCCTGATCCATAGTAAGTGGTCAGGAGATACCAGACAACCTAGACAAACAGCAGGAAGAACATTCCGTCATTCTTCTTCCCCCATCTGACTGGGTGGCGAAGTAAAGCCATCTGGTCACAGTTTAATTCATAAAGACCCCAACAAGAAAATCTTTTATTGCACAATTTATTTAAAAAATGTCACCAATGCAGCTGAGCACTGCTCAGCTCCCCCACTACATTGGCTGGTAGAGGTAAGATTATTGGTCTAACCACTAGCCAGGCAAGAGCAGAGAGCTTATATACATACATAAGACGGTTATGCTGGCCCGCACATGCCCTTTGGAACTGAAATTCCGGACTCTGGCATTAGCAATCAGAGGACAGACATAAAAAAATAAAATGCAAATGTGGTTAAAATGAAACTGGAAATGCAACTTAATTGAAATCAATTGTATTTAATTTCCTAGCACACAAACTTCCCAACTTTGCATCTGTTCAAATCAGGACTGAAAGTGGAGGAGAAGTAACCACATCACAATTGTGGCCACATCATAATGGGGGTGTCACTCACCGGACCGTGAGTGCCTCTTCCCGGACATTTAGGAACCGTGGCCGTCCTCCATCTTGAGGGTCTGCGCATGCGCAGCCCTTTTCTACCCTTCAGTGTATGTCCCTTTTACTTAATTGGCAGATCAGGCAACACTCCCTATATTAAGCACCTGTGGTCAACACCACGTTGCCTGATCTTGGAGTCTCATTCCCCATGAGTCTCTGAAGGTGTTTCCTCGTTTGTTCAGCGCTGCTGATTCCTGTGGTTTCCAAACCACTTCTACCTCTGTGGTTTCCAAACCACTTCTACTACTGTGGTTCCCATACCACTTCTACCATCAATTGTATCATCGTGACTGTTAGCTGATTCCTATCCGCTGCCTCCGTGCACTTCAGCCACTCTCCACATCTACTCACCTGTTCATCATCAAGTCTGTGAGCTGATTCCTATCTGCTGCCTCCGTGCACTTCAGCCACTCTCCACATCTACTCACCTGCTCATCATCAAGTCTGTGAGCTGATTCCTATCCGCTGCCTCCGTGCACTTCGTCCGCTCTCCACGCCTTCCTGTGTTCCGCTGGTCTCTACCCGCCTGTCAGCATTGGATTCCTGTCTCATCCGCTATCCTGCTGCTAGATCATCACCATTCTCCTGGGTCCTCCAAGAGTCCAGTCCGCGTTCTACCGATTCCTGTGGATTCGTGTCCCTGTTGGTTTACTTACCTGTGCGCTGCACCTACTAGACCTCTGCTTCATCTATCCAGGGACTTCTCATCCTGCCGGCCTCCTGCCGCTCAGGTATCGCTGCACTCCTGTCTGACTGCATGCTTCTGAACCACGGTATGCATACTTCTCATTGACTGTGCTGGTGTATTGCATACCTTGCTGGACTGAGTTTGTTCTCCTCTGGAGTTTACTATCCGCTGAGACTATTACCATCATTGACTGTACTATCTTGTGCCGGATTACTTCAAGAGACTTTTCATATTTGCAGTGCTGTTCAGTCATTCATATATACATATCTATATTGTGCATATTACTGTGGATCGTGTTAAGGTGCCGTGTTTACCCTGTGTTGCAGTCTCTCCCCGTGCACCTCCTCACATATATATTCAGTGGTACAACTTGCTAGTAGCAGACCACTGATTCCTGTTTCCAGTATCACCTGTTCCAGTATCCTCTCACATAGCAGTGGTGCAACTTGCTATCGCAGACCACTGCCTCCCCGGATACCTCCACTTGGATTCCATTCCTTCACCCAGACAGCGGTACAACTTGCTATCCGCAGACCGCTGACTCTCATCACCTCCTCGTTTCTGTTGGACATTCCTCCTCACTATAGCAGTGGTACAACTTGCTATCGCAGACCACTGACTACCTTCACGTGTCCTTGTCCATACAGTTCCTCGTGTACTATTACCTCCATATTACCAGTGTTGCTAGTCATAGACTTTTCTGAGCATCTCATCATCTGCTATTTACTGTTCCGTGATCACCCTGCTACCAGAGTACCCTATTACCACCTACATTGCTCTGGTAAGCCTACCACCTGGTGATCCCTGGGTAAAGACTCCTAGTGCCCGTGACAGGGGGCGTGTCTAGCGCTTCTACATCAAAAGGCTGCCCATCACCCTACTGCCCATTCATTGCATAATTCCTGACAGTGGCAGGAGAGGGTGACACCCATTCACAGCTGCTCAGCAATTTTCCAACCCGCAGAACAAAGCTGAGAAATCGCGACATATCGGCAGTATGCACAAAGTATGTTAAGAACAGTTATTAAGCAGCAATTTGTTGTTTTCTTTGTATTGTTGTTTTCTTTGTATTTTAAAACTGAAAATATTTAAAATACTAATTTTCAGCAGCAGAGGAATCACTCGGCAATCTTTTTTTACTGTGGAAATCCACACCTGTCTCTACTGTGTGCAGCACCCACTCACTATCGTAAATGAGGATATACCTAACAACTTCTGCGAGTCAGGACAAATGTGCCGAGCACGAGATGGCAAGACAGTCCCCTCAAATCGGGATTGTCCTGTGTTTTTCATGACAGATATGGTTTTGATTTGAATAAATGTATTTTTTATAAGGACCAGGCTGGTGGAAAGCATGGAGTTGCTCTATGCAACCCTGATGATGGGAAACATTTTTCAGTGACCTCCAGTCATTCATTTTTTTTTCGGGGTGGGAGAGGGGTAGCCACGGGGGGGGGGGGGGGACGGTGCTGGGTGGAGGTGGCGACAATCAAAAGCATTGGGGGTCAGTTGTCAGCGACAGGCAGCCAATCGCTAGGCTGCCTGTTGCTGTCCAGCAGACAGGAAGCAGGAAGTCTTCACTTCCTGTCTGCTGATTGTCACTCACCGGACTGTGAGTGCCATTTCTCCTGTGTTCAGGAACCGTGGCCGTCCGCCATCCTGAGCGTCTGCGCGCATGTGCAGCCCTTATGAAACCTTCAGTACCTGTTGCTTTGTTGCTTTTAATTGATTGGATGATCAGGCAACCCTCCCTATTTAAACCACCTGTGATCATTACCTAGTTGCCTGATCTTGGAGTCTCATTCCCCATGAGCCTCTGAAGGTGTTCCTGTGTTTCCTCGTGTATTCAGCTCCAGCTGATTCCTGTCTACTACGATTGTGGTTTCCAGACCACTTCAACTCTCCTGTGTTCATCGTGTCTGCACTCAGCTGATTCCTATCTGCTACTGCTGCCGGATTCCAGTCCGCTTCAACTCTCCTGTGTTCAGCGTGTCTGCTCTCCGCTGCCTCCGTTACTACTGCCGGGTTCCAGACCGTCTCAACTCTCCTGTGTTCATCGTGTCAGCTCTCCACTGATTCCTACCTGCTACTGCTGCCGGATTCCAGACCGTCTCAACGCTCCTGTGTTCATCGTGTCAGCTCTCCACTGATTCCTATCTGCTACTGCTGCCGGATTCCAGAGCGTCTCTACTCTCCTGTGTTCAGCGTGTCTCCCCTCCGCTGCCTTCGCTACTACTGCCGGATTCCAGACCGCCTCTACTCTCCTGTGTTCAGCGTGCCTTCCCTCCGCTGCCTCCGCTACTACTGCCGGATACCAGACAGCCTCAACTCTCCCGTGTTCATCATGTTTCCAGTTTTACTTACTACTGCTTCCTGAGTATTGCTCCGTTGATTACCGGTTACCTTCCGTGCGCTGCACCAACCTGATTACCGCTTCTATCCTCCAGTGGTCTCTCCTCCTGCCGGCGTTCAGCCGTTCAGGTATCCCTGCACATCTCCTTGACAGCCTGCTCTCCTGAACCGCGGTATGCATACTTTCCATTGACTTTGCTATTGTATTGCATATCCGTCTGGACTGTGTTGTGTTCATCTCCGGAGTCTTCCATCTACTGAAGCTATTGTTACTATTGATTTTGTTTCCTATTACCTGGATCTCTATAGTGACTTTGAATACTTCAAGCAGCGCTTGTCAGTTATTATTGTATTGTGGTTATCATCGTGGGATCAAGTTCCGTGTGCCCCGTGTATCCTCTGCATTCCATTCATCTCCTCGTGCCCCTCCTCACATATATATAGCAGTGGTACAACTTGCTGAACGCAGACCACTGACTCCTGTTTCCCATTGGCACCAGTTTCAAGTATCCTCTCACATAAGCAGTGGTACAACTTGCTAGAGGCAGACCACTGTTCCCTGTTTCCTGAGTCACCAGTTTCCAGTATCCTTTCACATAGCAGTGGTACAACTTGCTAACGCAGACCACTGACTTCCCGGATACCTTCACCTGGATTACATTCCCTCACCTAGACAGCGGTACAACTTGCTATACGCAGACCGCTGACTCGCATCACCTCCTCGTTACTTCTGGACATTCCTCCTCACTATAGCAGTGGTACAACTTGCTATCCGCAGACCACTGACTACCCTCACGTTTCCTTGTCCATCCAGTTCCTCGTGTACAGTTATCTATCTGTTACCAGTGCTGCTAGTCATAGACTTTCCACGAGCATTCTCTTACCATCTGCTGTCTCCTGTTCCGTGATCACCCCGCTACCAGAGTACCATATTACCACCTATACTGCTCTGGTAAGTCCATCATCTGGTGATACCTGGGTAAAGACTCCTAGTGCCCGTGACATTTAGATGGCCTGATAAAGCCTTTCTCTAGGTTTTCATTGATATATTCCTGCATGGATTTTGTTTCTGGAGCAGAAAGGGAATACAAACGCCCCTTAGGTAACTTGGAACCAGGAATAAGTTCGATGGCACAGTCAAAGTCACGATGTGGCGGTAAGGTATCAGCAGCCTTCTTGAAAAACATGTCACAGAACTCATGATACTGTGAGGGAAGCTGCTCCGGAATAGGCTGAATCATACGCAGAGACAGTGACAAGCAAGACTGTGTACAATAAGTACTCCACTGGACAATCTCTCCTTTTACCCAGTCTATGACAGGGTTATGACAGGAAAGCCATGGGTGGCCCAAGATCAAAGGAACCGACGAACAATCGATCAGGAAGAAGGTGATTGACTCAGAATGGAGAGCTCCGATCTTCAACTGTAGTGGTGGGGTCTCCCAGGAAATCTTGCCCCCAGGCAATGGACTTCCGTCTAAGCCACAGACAGTAATAGCAGATTTGAGTTTTACCATCGGAATTCCGGCAGAGCGGGCAAACCCGATATCAAGGAAGTTGCCTGCAGCTCCGCTATCAATGAAGGCCGACAGGTCCACAGAGCGAGCCTGAAAGGTGAGCTGTGCAGGGATTAATACAGCATTTTTCGGGAAGATAATTTGCAAACCTAGGTGAACTTTCCCCTCATTCCCTAGGCATGGTCTTTTCCCGACTTATTTGGGCAGGAACAGGAGAAGTGGCCATTTATGCCACAGTAGAGACATAGACCTTGCGAACGTCTCCTGTCTCTTTCCTCAGAAAAGAGACGATATGCTCCTAATTGCATAGGCTCCTCATCATCCGTGGAAACAGGAATCAGAACAGATGGAGGAGAAGATGCCTCTTTTTCAGTTTTTCGCTCTTTAATTCTCCTGTCATTTTTAATGGAGAGGTGCATCAGATCCTCCAATGAGGTAGGAGACGGATATTGCACCAAAGAGTCTTTGATTTGTTCTGACAGGCCTAAACGAAACTGACTGCGTAAGGCAGGGTCATTCCATCCGCTATCAGGTGACCATCTACGAAATTCCGCGCAGTATTCTTCTGCCGACCGCCGGCCTTGTTTCAAGGCCCGTAGATGAGCTTCCGCGGAGGCAACTCGATCCGGGTCATCATACAGTAGACCCAATGCTTCAAAGAAAGAGTCTACGGACTGCATGGCAGGACTGGTCTGCGGCAAAGAAAAAGCCCAAGACTGGGGGTCACCTTGTAGGAGGGAAATGATGATCCCGACTCTTTGATGCTCTGAACCGGAGGAACGGGCTCTCAACCGGAAATAGAGCTTGCAACTTTCCCTGAAATTCCGGAACAGAGATCTATTTCCAGAGAAGCGATCCGGCAAATTCATCTTAGGTTCACAGGAGGAACTTGGAGTGGGTTGAGAAGTTTTTGCGGCTTCTTCTTGAACCGACAGACGCTCAGCCAATCCCTGGATCATCTGATACAAGGACTCAACATGGGCTGCTAAGGCCTGTGCTGGAGACGGTGTGGATCCGCTTCCATCCATCGCAACCTTGTCTTAGTGTGGGGCCGGTTATAATATTAGGAACCCCTCCAGCCGGCACAACACAACCTGGAATCTACTCTGCCAATCAGGTGTTCACTGGAGCCCCTGATGGTGGGGACAGACTGGGCCGCAGACTGACAGAGGGTCGTGAAGTGTGTACCGGCTAGGGAGAACCCAGGCAGGCGGAGTGAGGTCCACGCAGAGGTCAAGGGCCGGCAGCAGACAACAGTATCGGTAAACAAGCTGAGGTCAGGGGTCACAGGCAGATAGCAGAAACTGTAAACAGGCCGAAGATCAGGGTCACAGGAAACACAAGCGAAGTCCAATTCGAAGCCAGGGGTCATACACGGGAAATCAGTAGCAGTAGTAGGATACAGGAACAGGAACAGGAACAAGCAGGTCAGCAGACTGGAGCACAGAAGCTATAACCGGCAATGAGGCAGCAGACCTTATTGCCTTAAATACAAGTACAGACCAATCAGGAGTAGGATACACTGCAGCAGACTAATTGCTCATACAGAGCAGGGCCAATCAGGGTTTGTCCCTGAAAATACCCAGATGCAGGCTAATGCCTGTAAACCAGAGCTTAGATTAATCAGCCTACAGGCTGCCTGACATGCGCATGCGCCCGCCTACCGCCGGGACGCAGCGCTATAGCAGAGGCTCTCGGCCGTTGCCATGGAGACGGCCGGGCAGGAACAGGAAATGACCTTGACGACCGGGACGCTGGAGCGCATGAGAAGCGAGCCGCGGCGGCTGTGAGTACCGCCGCGGCTCGTGACATTGCTTGAATAGTCTGCCTGACGCCTATTGCCTACTGTATCCTGTGACTAACAGATAAGAGCTTACACTATAATCTGTTCTCCAGCTGTCCTGTGTTGAACGAGCATCTCTGTGTCAACACTCTGCCCGCTACCCAGCAGTCCTGATCCATAGTAAGTGGTCAGGAGATACCAGACAACCTAGACAAACAGCAGGAAGAACATTCCGTCATTCTTCTTCCCCCATCTGACTGGGTGGCGAAGTAAAGCCATCTGGTCACAGTTTAATTCATAAAGACCCCAACAAGAAAATCTTTTATTGCACAATTTATTTAAAAAATGTCACCAATGCAGCTGAGCACTGCTCAGCTCCCCCACTACATTGGCTGGTAGAGGTAAGATTATTGGTCTAACCACTAGCCAGGCAAGAGCAGAGAGCTTATATACATACATAAGACGGTTATGCTGGCCCGCACATGCCCTTTGGAACTGAAATTCCGGACTCTGGCATTAGCAATCAGAGGACAGACATAAAAAAATAAAATGCAAATGTGGTTAAAATGAAACTGGAAATGCAACTTAATTGAAATCAATTGTATTTAATTTCCTAGCACACAAACTTCCCAACTTTGCATCTGTTCAAATCAGGACTGAAAGTGGAGGAGAAGTAACCACATCACAATTGTGGCCACATCATAATGGGGGTGTCACTCACCGGACCGTGAGTGCCTCTTCCCGGACATTTAGGAACCGTGGCCGTCCTCCATCCTGAGGGTCTGCAGCCCTTTTCTACCCTTCAGTGTATGTCCCTTTTACTTAATTGGCAGATCAGGCAACACTCCCTATATTAAGCACCTGTGGTCAACACCACGTTGCCTGATCTTGGAGTCTCATTCCCCATGAGTCTCTGAAGGTGTTTCCTCGTTTGTTCAGCGCTGCTGATTCCTGTGGTTTCCAAACCACTTCTACCTCTGTGGTTTCCAAACCACTTCTACTACTGTGGTTCCCATACCACTTCTACCATCAATTGTATCATCGTGACTGTTAGCTGATTCCTATCCGCTGCCTCCGTGCACTACAGTCTTCTATACCACTTCAACTCTATCTCATATCATTGTGACTGTTTGCTGATTCCTATCCGCTGCCTCCGTGCACTTCAGCCACTCTCCACATCTACTCACCTGTTCATCATCAAGTCTGTGAGCTGATTCCTATCTGCTGCCTCCGTGCACTTCAGCCACTCTCCACATCTACTCACCTGCTCATCATCAAGTCTGTGAGCTGATTCCTATCCGCTGCCTCCATGCACTTCGTCCGCTCTCCACGCCTTCCTGTGTTCCGCTGGTCTCTACCCGCCTGTCAGCATTGGATTCCTGTCTCATCCGCTATCCTGCTGCTAGATCATCACCATTCTCCTGGGTCCTCCAAGAGTCCAGTCCGCGTTCTACCGATTCCTGTGGATTCGTGTCCCTGTTGGTTTACTTACCTGTGCGCTGCACCTACTAGACCTCTGCTTCATCTATCCAGGGACTTCTCATCCTGCCGGCCTCCTGCCGCTCAGGTATCGCTGCACTCCTGTCTGACTGCATGCTTCTGAACCACGGTATGCATACTTCTCATTGACTGTGCTGGTGTATTGCATACCTTGCTGGACTGAGTTTGTTCTCCTCTGGAGTTTACTATCCGCTGAGACTATTACCATCATTGACTGTACTATCTTGTGCCGGATTACTTCAAGAGACTTTTCATATTTGCAGTGCTGTTCAGTCATTCATATATACATATCTATATTGTGCATATTACTGTGGATCGTGTTAAGGTGCCGTGTTTACCCTGTGTTGCAGTCTCTCCCCGTGCACCTCCTCACATATATATTCAGTGGTACAACTTGCTAGTAGCAGACCACTGATTCCTGTTTCCAGTATCACCTGTTCCAGTATCCTCTCACATAGCAGTGGTGCAACTTGCTATCGCAGACCACTGCCTCCCCGGATACCTCCACTTGGATTCCATTCCTTCACCCAGACAGCGGTACAACTTGCTATCCGCAGACCGCTGACTCTCATCACCTCCTCGTTTCTGTTGGACATTCCTCCTCACTATAGCAGTGGTACAACTTGCTATCGCAGACCACTGACTACCTTCACGTGTCCTTGTCCATACAGTTCCTCGTGTACTATTACCTCCATATTACCAGTGTTGCTAGTCATAGACTTTCCTGAGCATCTCATCATCTGCTATTTACTGTTCCGTGATCACCCTGCTACCAGAGTACCCTATTACCACCTACATTGCTCTGGTAAGCCTACCACCTGGTGATCCCTGGGTAAAGACTCCTAGTGCCCGTGACAGGGTGCGTGTCTAGCGCTTCTACATCAAAAGGCTGCCCATCACCCTACTGCCCATTCATTGCATAATTCCTGACAGTGGCAGGAGAGGGTGACACCCATTCACAGCTGCTCAGCAATTTTCCAACCCGCAGAACAAAGCTGAGAAATCGCGACATATCGGCAGTATGCACAAAGTATGTTAAGAACAGTTATTAAGCAGCAATTTGTTGTTTTCTTTGTATTGTTGTTTTCTTTGTATTTTAAAACTGAAAATATTTAGAGTACTAATTTTCAGCAGCAGAGGAATCACTCGGCAATCTTTTTTTACTGTGGAAATCCACACCTGTCTCTACTGTGTGCAGCACCCACTCACTATCGTAAATGAGGATATACCTAACAACTTCTGCGAGTCAGGACAAATGTGCCGAGCACGAGATGGCAAGACAGTCCCCTCAAATCGGGATTGTCCTGTGTTTTTCATGACAGATATGGTTTTGATTTGAATAAATGTATTTTTTATAAGGACCAGGCTGGTGGAAAGCATGGAGTTGCTCTATGCAACCCTGATGATGGGAAACATTTTTCAGTGACCTCCAGTCATTCATTTTTTTTTCGGGGTGGGAGAGGGGTAGCCACGGGGGGGGGGGGGGGACGGTGCTGGGTGGAGGTGGCGACAATCAAAAGCATTGGGGGTCAGTTGTCAGCGACAGGCAGCCAATCGCTAGGCTGCCTGTTGCTGTCCAGCAGACAGGAAGCAGGAAGTCTTCACTTCCTGTCTGCTGATTGTCACTCACCGGACTGTGAGTGCCATTTCTCCTGTGTTCAGGAACCGTGGCCGTCCGCCATCCTGAGCGTCTGCGCGCATGTGCAGCCCTTATGAAACCTTCAGTACCTGTTGCTTTGTTGCTTTTAATTGATTGGATGATCAGGCAACCCTCCCTATTTAAACCACCTGTGATCATTACCTAGTTGCCTGATCTTGGAGTCTCATTCCCCATGAGCCTCTGAAGGTGTTCCTGTGTTTCCTCGTGTATTCAGCTCCAGCTGATTCCTGTCTACTACGATTGTGGTTTCCAGACCACTTCAACTCTCCTGTGTTCATCGTGTCTGCACTCAGCTGATTCCTATCTGCTACTGCTGCCGGATTCCAGTCCGCTTCAACTCTCCTGTGTTCAGCGTGTCTGCTCTCCGCTGCCTCCGTTACTACTGCCGGGTTCCAGACCGTCTCAACTCTCCTGTGTTCATCGTGTCAGCTCTCCACTGATTCCTACCTGCTACTGCTGCCGGATTCCAGACCGTCTCAACGCTCCTGTGTTCATCGTGTCAGCTCTCCACTGATTCCTATCTGCTACTGCTGCCGGATTCCAGAGCGTCTCTACTCTCCTGTGTTCAGCGTGTCTCCCCTCCGCTGCCTTCGCTACTACTGCCGGATTCCAGACCGCCTCTACTCTCCTGTGTTCAGCGTGCCTTCCCTCCGCTGCCTCCGCTACTACTGCCGGATACCAGACAGCCTCAACTCTCCCGTGTTCATCATGTTTCCAGTTTTACTTACTACTGCTTCCTGAGTATTGCTCCGTTGATTACCGGTTACCTTCCGTGCGCTGCACCAACCTGATTACCGCTTCTATCCTCCAGTGGTCTCTCCTCCTGCCGGCGTTCAGCCGTTCAGGTATCCCTGCACATCTCCTTGACAGCCTGCTCTCCTGAACCGCGGTATGCATACTTTCCATTGACTTTGCTATTGTATTGCATATCCGTCTGGACTGTGTTGTGTTCATCTCCGGAGTCTTCCATCTACTGAAGCTATTGTTACTATTGACTTTGTTTCCTATTACCTGGATCTCTATAGTGACTTTGAATACTTCAAGCAGCGCTTGTCAGTTATTATTGTATTGTGGTTATCATCGTGGGATCAAGTTCCGTGTGCCCCGTGTATCCTCTGCATTCCATTCATCTCCTCGTGCCCCTCCTCACATATATATAGCAGTGGTACAACTTGCTGAACGCAGACCACTGACTCCTGTTTCCCATTGGCACCAGTTTCAAGTATCCTCTCACATAAGCAGTGGTACAACTTGCTGTACGCAGACCACTGACTTCCCCGTTACCTACTGGCACCTGGAATCCATTCCTTCACTATAGACAGTGGTACAACTTGCTATACGAAGACCACTGACTTTCACTACCTCCTCTCTACTCCTGGACATTCCTCCTCACTATAGCAGTGGTACAACTTGCTGTACGCAGACCACTGACTCTCCTCACGTTTACTTGTCCATCTGGTTCCTCGTGTACATACATCTAAGTCATTACCAGTTGCTGCTAGTCATAGACTTTCCTTGAGCATTCTCTCACCATCTGCTGATTCTCCTGTTCCGTTGTCACCCTGCTACCAGAGGACCATAGTACCAGCTATATTACTCTGATAAGAACATCATCTGGTGATATCCTGGGCAAAGACTCCTAGTGCCCGTGACACTGATCTGAGGAGAGACGCTGGTCAACACAACTCAACTAAAGGTAAGTGTATGGGTGGACTGCCATGTATATCTATAGGGAGGGAAAGGGGGGGACTGCCATGTATATCTATAGGGAGGGAAAGGGGGGACTGCCATGCATATCTATAGGGAGGTAAAGGAGGGTACTGCCATGCATATCTATAGGGAGGGAAAGGGGTGACTGCCATGCATATCTATAGGGAGGGAGAGGGGGGGACTGCCAAGCATATCTATAGGGAGGGAAAGGGGGGGACTGCCATGCATATCTATAGGGAGGGAAAGGGGGGGACTGCCATGCATATCTATAGGGAGGGAGAGGGGGGGGACTGCCTTGCATATCTATAGGGAGGGAGAGGGTTGGACTGCCATGCATATCTATAGGGAGGGAGAGGGGGGCGACTGCCATGTATATCTATAGGAATGGAGGGGGGGGACTGCCATGCATATGTATAGGGAAGGAAAGGGTGGGCTGCCATGCATATCTATAGGGAGGGAGAGGGGGGGGGACTTCCATACATATCTATAGGGTGGGAGAGGGGGGACTGTCGTACAAATCTATAGGGTGGTAGGGGGGGCTGCCATGAAAATCTATAGGGAGGGAGAGAGGTTTATATGTGTGAAGGAGGGCAGAGGAGGGGGGCTCATATATGTGACTGGGGGAGTTTTTATGTGATGGGGGGATAGCTACAGAGTGGAGGTAAGGAAAATAGCTGCAGGGGGGATGGATGCAGGATGGGAGGTAAGGAAAATGGCTGCGGGGGGGTTAAAGAAAATGGCTGCAGCAGGGGTTAAGGAAAATGGCTGCGGGGGGGGGGGGGTGGTTAAGGAAAATGGCTGCAGTGGGTATTTAAAAAATAGAGCAGCTTTGGGGGGCATAATCTCATGATTGTGTGGCGGTTACATGGATGCTCTCTGTGGTCTCAGCAATCACTAGAATACTAAATATTAGTGAGATGGGGGTGGTAGAGGTTTGTATTTGATTGACCACAAATATTCAGATATTGCTTATACATGCCTGTACAATGGGGTACTTTTAGCTTGTCATAATGGAGTGTTTTGTTTTAAGTAAAGGGCCTAATCATCCAGGGTTTGTTAACATTTTGCATTATAATAAATTTTTGCATTTTCAAAACAGTACGCCAACTTTCCAGAAGCCAGCGAGAGGATAACAAAGTTGCAAGAGAGAAGAGCAAGAACAGGTAAGAGACTAGGCACAATATGTCTAAATTTGAATGCTGGCGAATACGCCTGAACATTCATATTCTGGAGTGTTCCTACACACTTATATATTCGGGGGGCGTTGCAGCCGTATTAGCCTAGGGCGGCCAGGACCCTTAATCAGGCCCTGCTGATCGGGGGTGGAACCTGAGTCAGAATCCAAACAGCCAAAGGACCCCCCACAATAATAACCCTTTACGATAGGGATGCTACATGATCTATGTATTATTTTAGTTAAGATAGTAGGTGAAATTAGTTCTTTGAACAAAATGCAGTTCACAGTCCAAGGGCAGAAATCAGCCACCAGAGCAGTAGGGATTCATGGCTTGGATGAAATTGACATTGTAACGAAAGAAGTTGCGTGTGCCATGCAAGAGTTAAAGAGAGCAAGTTCCCAGACAGGCACAGATTTGGAGACCGGGGGGTAAATGTATCAAGCTGAGAGTTTTCCGGCGGGTTTGAAATGCCAATCAGATTCGAGCTATCATTTATTTAGTACATTCTACAAAATGACAGCTAGAATCTGATTGGTTGCTATAGGCAACATCTCCACTTTTCAAACCCGCCGGAAAACTCTCAGCTTGATACATTTACCCCCGGATGTGTGCTATCAGAATGTCAATCGACAGTGGATGTAAATGATTCCTCCGGTAGTAAATACAGGGTAGTTAAACTAAAATAAGTTGGAGCTTATGTATTCTTTTAATTATTTAGATGCTCAAACATGCAGTATGGTACCTAAAATAGATACACCTTTTGCTAGTATGTGAAATAGTTGTCCAAAACTACTATTGAATATGCAGGTCTCTTCAGAAATTCCATGTATAGACAAATGGAGAGTTGCTTTAAGAAACTCCATATTTCTTCTGCAATTACTTTGAATTCAGGAATAGCTATGACTTCAGTGGCAATAACATGTAGATTTTGGGGAGAGACATTCTCTGTTTGCAGGATCTCTGCTTTTTAGGGACAAATTGGACACTGTTATACAGAAGTCATGTGGAGCACTGTTTAAAAGCCGGCACAAGATATGAGGCTTAAGTATTCTTTTTCAGCTCGTAAGCACTACTGAAAGACTATAGGCCAGGGAGACAATATGACAGAAAAAATATGCCAACCACTTTCAAACAGTCCTTTTGGACTCTTAAGGGGCATATTCAATTGTCGGCGGGATCGCCGAAAATCCTGCGGTCCTCGCACGATTACCGATATTACGGTAATTGTGCGTGGAAAAACATGTAATACGGTAATTTACTCGCTGGATTTCAGCTCGCAGCTCCCTGAGCCGCGAGCTGAAATCCAGCTACAAATTACCGTATTACATGTATTAGTTTTTCCGCGGCAGGATTTTCGGCGATTCCGCCGACAATTGAATATGCATCTTAGTAAGGAAAGAAGGTCAAATAAGAACAGAAAACACCACAATGACTATTATCAAGACCAGCCTCCACTGAAACCAGTAAGGGGCAGAATCACATACTATGCAAAGATACGCCGAACAGTCAAAACATTAAAACCACCAATATTGTATAGGTTCCTTCAAGCCACCAAAACAGCTCTGACTCGTTGAGGCATGGACTCCAGAAGACCCCTGAAGCTGGCACCAAGACATTAGCTGCAGTTCTGTAAATTGCAAGGTGGGTCCATGGCTCTGGTTTGTTTTTCCAGCACATCCCACAGATGCTCAATTGGATTAATCTGGGTATTAGATCTGGGGAACTTGGAGGCCAAGTCAACACATTAAACTTTGTTATGTTCTTCAAACCATTCCTGGGCAATTTTTGTAGTGTGGCAGGACGCATTATCCTGCTGAAAGAGGCCACTGGCATCAGAAAATACTGTTGCCATGTAGGAGTGTACTTGGTCGGCAACAATGTTTAGCTAGGTGGTACGTGTCAAAGTAATAACCGCATGAATGGCAGTACCCAAGGTTTCCCAGCAGAGCATAATACTTCCTCTGCCAGCTTGTCTCCTTCCCAAAGTGCAAGCTGCCATCCTCTCTTCCCCAGGTAAATGATGCACAACATGCACCCGGCTGTCCACATGATGTAAAAGAAAACAGATTAGGCCACCTTTTTCATTGCTTCATGGTCCAATTCTGGTGCTCACGTGCCAATTGTAGGCGGTGTCTATTGTAGGGTTTCGGCGGTGGACAGAGGTCAGCATAGGTATTCTGACCAGACTGCGACTACGCAGCTCCATACGCAGCAAGCTGCGATGCACTGTGTGTTCTGACACCTTTCTATAATATCTAGCACTAACTTTGTTTTAGCAATTTGTGTTGCAGTAGCTCTTCTGTGAGATTAGACCAGATGGGCTAGCCTTCACTCCCCATACGCATCAATAGAGCCGTGGGCTCCCATGACCCTGTTGTCCTTCCTTGGACGAATTGTGGTAGGTACTAGCCACTGCATACCAGGAACACCTTCCATTTTGGAGATTCTCTGACCTAGTCATTTAGCCATCACAATATGGCCCTTGTCAAACTCGCTCAGATCCTTACGTTTGCCCATTTTTCCTGCTTCCAACACATCAACTTCAAGAACTGACTGTTCACTTGCTGCCTAATATATCCCATCCCTTGACAGGTGCCACGGTAATGAGAAAATCAATGTTATTCATTGCATTTGTCAATGGTTTTAATGTTGTTCCTGACCAGTGTCTGGGACCGCTCTATCAAAGATCAGTGGGTGTTGGAAATTGTAAGTAATGGATATTTTTAACACATTTAAATCACTTCTAAACCCTCCCATTCCAAACTGTTCAACTACCATCAGTGCCCAGTATCTTGCTTCCTGTATCAAGGACAAGATTGATAAGATCCGACTTGAATTGGTATCATCTCCCTCGACAAGCAGTCAGCTCAATTCCTTCCCAGAACCCTCTGACACCCTCTCATCATTTGATCCCACAAATGAGGAAGTTTCTATTCTTTTCGTATTTTCCTACTCTACCTCCTGTCCTCTTGATCCCATACTCTCACAAATTGGTAAGTCCCTGTCTCTTGTGCTCATTCCACGTCTATCTAAAATCTGTAATCTCTCTCTCTGCTATCTTTCCATCACTATTCAAGCACGCAGTGATTACTCCTATTCTGAAAAAACTAAATTCTGACCCAAACTCTCTCTCAAATTACCACCCTATCTCTCAGTTTCCATGTCCCTCCATACTCCTCTAAAGAACTGTCTACACTTGCCTCACAGACTTTCTTACAGCAAACAACCTATTGGATTCTCTTCAGTCAGGCTCTCGCTCTCGACACTCCACAGAGACTGCGCTGACCAAAGTTGTCAATGAGTTGATCACAGCTAAAATTAAAGGCCATTACTCTCTTCTAATTCTCCTGGATATCTCTGCTGCATTTGACACTGTTGACCATTCTCTCCTCATACACACACTACAATCCCTAGGTCTTCAAGACACTGTCCTATCCTGGTTCTCATCCTACCTATCTAATCACTCTTTCAGTGTTAATTTCTCTGGATCCACCTATCACGCGCCAGGGAATCGGGCCATATACCCGATCCCCGGCTTACTTACCTTCTGCCATCCGCTCGGTCCGGGCTGGGCGCCGCCATCTTTCCGGGTCTGCGCATGTGCTGAACCAATCTGTCAATTACTCTGTCCCTCTTCCTATTGGTTGGAGTTTTGGCTCCAAAGTTTAAAAGGCACCTCCTCCCTGTTATCAGTGCTTGATCTTCATGTACCTTCCATGGGTTCCTGGCTCCTGTTCTACTCCTCGTCCAAAGAGCTGACTATCTACTCGCTGTACTGCTGTTCCTCGATTCCAGAGAACCTGCTGACTGCTGAATTGTATTCCTGCCGCCACCCTAGTGGTAAACAGTTGTCCGCAGAGCTGACACTCTACAGCGCTTCTTCCCTGTACCTGCATGACCTGCTGGCTATACCCTGCAACTCGTCATCACCATTCGTGAGTCCTGCTGACTGCTGAATAGGATTCTTGCCGCCACTCTAGTGGTAAACAGTCGTCCGCAGAGCTGAAATTCTACAGCGCTTCTTCTCTGTTTCTGCATAACTTGCTGGCTATACCCTGCAACTCATCTTCACCATTCGTGAGTAACCTGCTGACTACTGAATTGTATTCCTGCCGCCACCCTAGTGGTAAACAGTCGTCCGCAGAGCTGACACTCTACAGCGCTACTTCTCTGTTCCTGCATAACCTGCTGGCTATACCTTGCAACATATCTCTGCTATTCGTGAGTAACCTACTACTCTTGTAGCTTATCTCCCTATTATCTCAACTGGTCGCTTTCAGTAAGGGCCGCGACCTGCAAGGGGGTGCAGCTAAGTCCAAACCGCCTTGCGGCTGGTCCCTGGCGAATACCTCCTTCTTGTTAGACTCCGTGCCTTACTGGGAGTTGTATTAGTTCCAGGCTGGTTACCGTTCCTTACCACTCCTGTCGCAGAATTGTGACGCGGAACCGTGACACTACCTCTGCTCCGCTTCCATTATCAGTCAGAGTACCACAAGGCTCTTTCCTAGTTTCTCTGCTATTCTCTGTCTACACCACTTCTCTTTGAAAACTAAAAAGTGCCTTTGGATTTTAGTATAATCTCTATGCAGATGATACACAAATTTATCTCTTGTCTCCTGATCTCGCACCATTGGTGTTGTCTTGCATTACTGACTGTCTTTCTGCCATTTCATCTTGGATGTCCTCTCACCATCTCAAACTCAGTCTTTCAAATAAAGAATTAATAATATTGCCACCCACCAACAGAAGCTTCCTGACTGCCATTTCTACTTCTGTTGACAACATGACCATAAATACCACCCTGCAAGCTCGCTGCCTAGGTGTACTCCTTGACTCACAACTATCCTTTGTTTCCCACATCGACTCTATATTTATATCATGCTGCATACATCTAAAAAACATTTCCAGAATACGTACATATCTCACACAAGATGCTGCAAAAACTTTAATTCATGCACTCCTCATCTCCCACATCAACTATTGCAATTCCCTCCTTACTGATCTTTCCAAAATCAGACTCTTACCCCTACAATCTATTTTTCACACAGCGACTAGATTAACTTTCCTTGCGAATTGTTCTTCCTCTGCTGAGCCACTTGGTCAGTCTCTACATTGGTTGCCTGTTTTTCAACGAATCCAATAATAAATTCTTCTACTAACATACAAGGCCATCAACAAAATTGCACCAACATACATCTCCTGACTTGTCTCAAAATATCTCCCAAGTCGACACCTATGTTCTGCGTCTCTCTTTCACTCTCATCACATGCTCCCATTCCCGGTTACAGGACTTTTTTGGGGCTACACCATCTCTGTGGAATTCCCTCCCTCACACAATAAGTCTTATCTCTAGTCTTTAAACCTTCAAGCATTCTCTGCCCACCTCTTCAGACAAGCTTATAATATTCTTTAACCACCCTCTTAATCTCCCTAGGTTACCCTATTACCACCCTCTCCACAGCTAACACAAAACAACAACCCTTTGATCAACATTGCTGTATGACTGATCATATGGCCTACTAAATGCTTTTTAACTTTGCATTCTAACTGGACCAATAAGTAATATGATGGAGCACTTACCCTTGTGTATTAAACTCCCATTGTCCCATAGATTGTAAGCAAGGGCGCGAGAGGGGGGTTGGGCGAGTACAAATTAACGGGGCCCAGGCTGCCTGGGGGGCGAGCTGACAGATGTCAGCAGCTCTCAGTCCCCGGACAATGTGTGACATCATCACTCACTGTCCTAGCAGCTGGCAGAGCAAGGAGGAGGAGCTCCGTCTCTAACACAGCACAGCTTAGGTAAGTATGCTGCATCTAGGGCAAGGGCCGCCGACGGGGGGGCGGGTATTAATTACCCGGGTCCGGACATGCCAAGGGGCCCGGCCCAGGCCCTCAATGCCAACCTTTTTTATTTTTTTAAAACCTAAATAATTTTTTCTATTGTCTTTTTTTTTTTTTTGCCAGGGTAGAGAGGGATGCTGCGGCTCTGCCCCCTTCATTGGTGGGGGGATCAGGGTACTTAAACGAAAACAAAAGCCAAAAAATAGAAATATTCACGTGATCGTGGCCCCAGCTTTCCTATTCCCTCCTCCCTGCTTTGTTCGCACTGAATGTCAGGCATGACATCATCAAGTCACACCCAACATGCAGTGAGGAGCGGCGCAGAGAGGACCCAGCAAGAAGACAGAAGAAAATAAAATAGATGAAAAAAGCTAACACAAAGGTAAGTAAAGGAACGGAGGAAAGCAGAAAGCCACAGTGTGATGAAGAAGGGGGGGGGGGGGGGACACAACCAGTGATGAAGAAGGGGGGGAAAGGCACGGTGTGATGAAAAAGGGGGGGAAGCTACAGTGTGATGAAAAAGGGGGGGAGAAAGGCACAGTGAGGGGAAGAAGGGGAGGAAAAGGCACAGTGTGATGAAGAAGGCGAGGGGGAGAAAGGCACAGTGTGATGAAGGAGAGGGGAGGGGAGGAGCATGGCACAGGGTGATGAAGGGGGGGAAGCAGCATGGCACAGTGTGATGAAGGAGAGGGGGAGCATCATGGCACAAAGTGGTGAAGGGTGGGAGCAGCATGGCATAGTGTGATGAAGGGGGACCAGGTGAAGGCGGAAAAAGCAGCATGGAGGGCACAGTGTGATCATAAGGGGGCACAGCATGGGGATGATGAAGGAGCACAGTAATGTGTGTGTGATGGCACAGGGGGCTCGTAGTAATGTGTGTGTGATGGCACAGATGGCTTGTAATAGTGTGTGTGTGACGGCACTGTGTGTGATGGAACAGGGGGCTTGTGGAAATGTAGTGTGTATGATGGCACAGGGGGTTTATGGTAATGTAGTGTGTGAGGTAGGTATTGGCTAATTAATGGGTGCTATTTTGTTTGTAGGGTGATGGTGGGGCAATTCAATAATGGGAACTATTAATTTAAGATGGGGTGGTTTGGGGGCTATTGAATGTGGGGGTAAGTTTGGGGAGAATGAGGTCTCTTTATTAAATGTAACTACGAATTATTTAATGGCAGTGATGTATGCGGGAAATAGGTATATTTCTGAAATGTAAATACTATTAATTTATTGCTGTGGCTGTTTGCAGGGAGGAAAATAGGTTTATTTATTAAATGGGAATACTATTATTTTAATGTTGGGGCTGGAGGAAGGTCTAATTATTAATCATGAATGCTATTGATTTCACGCCAGAGCTGGTTGGTATTTTCTAAATTTACTCATTTTTTTTCCAAAATGTGCCCCCAACATACCAGACAAGCCGCAACTAAAGAAACCAGCAGCCACAGGTGGTAAAAGTGACAAGAACAGGTAACAGAGAGCAGGATAGTCTGTCAAATGTTCTGATTCTAGGGGGACAATCCAAATTTTTGGTGACTGTTCTGCCCAATGTAAGGGGCAGGCCAAGTCTGTGAACTCTTTATGTACACACTGCATTCTTTATATACTACACTATGGTGCTAGATGTCCTTCGTGGGCTTACCATACCCCCCTCTGGTGATTTGATTATGCTCCTTTAGTGGTTGGCCACACCGCCTCTGGTGGGCCTTTTCCATTGTATTCCCCCCCTGTGAATTTGAATTGGGGGCACTTATGTGAGGCATAATGTGATTGTGGGCACTTATGTGAGGCATACTATGAATTGGGGAACTTATGTGTGGCATAAAATGAATTGGGGGTATTACTGTGGTATAATATGAACTGGGAACTCTACTATGGGGCACATTTATCAATGTTCGGCAAAAATGAAAAGTAGTGGGGCATGGCCTGGAAGCCATTGAGAGAAGACGTGCAGTGGTGGAGCTCCTCATAGATTTGCCTAATATAGGTGAATAGTGAAGCCTGATTGCTGCCGGAACAGCTGGGAAGCGGCGCATTGGGGCACGGATTGTCTTTGTTAAGCAGCGAGTGCCTGCATGGTATACTGCACCAGCGAGAATCTGATCTAAAGCGCGGGCGCAGGCGACCCCCCGGCTGACTTCAGAGGATCCCTTCGGACCTGGCTGAGACCTGGGTGTAGGGGTACACTAGCCCTGACTGGCTGAACAACGGACCGCTTGCACTTAGAGCGCACCTGACAGCTGCCTCAGAGAAGGGGGTTTTGAGCGGGGCTGGGGAGTGCCCTAAGCCTGTCTGTGTTGTGGGGGCGGAAGAAGCGGATTATCCTCTGCATACCTGTGGGTTCTGGTTGGTGTGTGACTGCCCGCTGGGGTGCCCCCCCGCTCCGTAGGATTCGGTTGCCAAGAGAGACCGGAAGTGGCTGGCACCATTCTCCCCTTCATTTCCGGCAGTGGAGGTGGAGCAGTGCACTCTGGGATCACCAGCGGAGAGAGGATCAGGAGAACGACTCCCGAACACACCTACCTGTGAGCAGATCGGTCCCCCCTCCGGCGATCTTGACTTGCCACCAGGACTCCTCATCTGGCGTGCTCTTCATCCCGAGTTTCACTGTGAGTGCTGATCAGGAGACACTATCAGGCTGCAGCTCAAGGTTATTGTGCCGACAGGATAGTCTGTTATCTCCAGCAACTGGGCTGGGCTGCCATCTAGTGGCGGCTGTGTTTACTACATAATCACAAGTTGTGTTTAATAATACTCTGCTGCCACCCAGTGGCCGATAGTCGGTACTACAACCTCTATTACCAAAGCTGCAGATCTCCATTTACACACAGTGGCTTGAAGCTGCAGGAGTCAATAGGAGCCACTATATCAGCACCCCTCTATCATCCCACACTCTACCCCGGAGTCTCTCTACAAAGTGGGTTTGAGTATTCTGCTGGATTTGGGCATCTTGTATCATCTATATATCATCTTTGCCACAAAAGGGTACGTATCTCCAGGTCGGTGTTCTTTTCCCGTCTCTAAGTATTTATTCCATCCAAGTGCACAAGTCGCAGCATTTCCCGGGCATCTTTCCCCATACCCATAAGCGGAGAGGTCTGGACTTCTACCTGGATGGACATTGCTCCGCTTTAATATAAGCCGTAATATGGAATAAGTTACGATGCTCCACATGGCCCCTGTGCCAGGGATCTCACGTTGAAGGTCATGGGGATGTCCTCTTTTCTAATCTAAACACAGAAACCTTCACAACAGCCCTTCTTGTTTGATCTATTGGTGACCCCCTCCTTGAGTATACCATGCCTAGAGTGTCACGATCTGTCTGCAGCATACTGCTTTGCCTGGCAGCTCCTAACCTGGACTATCAGACTTTGCTATTTTTGTTAATTCTATGTGTTAACAGCAGTACCTCCATTCACCAGAGGCGCTGCTATTGTGCTTTATTCTTGTGCTTGAGGCGTTAAACCTTTCTGTTCACTAATTATCTCATGCACCTGGGTGTGTCTCATTCCCCTTATATATACCTGTCACTCCCAGCACACAGGGCTGGTTATTGTTGTTACACCCTGTGATTCTTCCTCCTGCCTTGTTCCTGTGATTATTACTGCATTAGGATCTCAACATTCATTCTGCTGACCTGTTGTCCCATCCTGTTGTTCCTTTGCTCTGCTGTGCTTATGGTTTCATGCTGCCTGGATCTCTCCATATTACCACTTACCTTCATCAGCCATCTACCCGGTATTTATTCCTGCATGTTCCTGTATATTCAGCAATAAACTTCATGTGCTTTCACTTCATTCCTGGCTCCTGAACTGTACTTGTATTTGAACCGTGACAGTATAACCAGCCCAAAAAGAAAAAACAGCTTAGGAGTCGTGTGGAAGATTTTTATTTCTGGGACCTTTTACTGTAATCAATTTTTCATTTGTTTTTTGCAACGTCTGTTTCACCAATGTTGGAATTGCCACTGCTACAAACTTTACAGATGGACATTATCTTGCTACGTTCTCAGCTTGCTAGATTTTCCTCTTTATTTGTGGACCTTCTCAGGAGACTGTCTGATTATGTCTCTTCTAATACAGAAGCTGCTGGTCTGTCTCAATCCACCTTTACTGCTGCTGAACCTGTGCAAACAGCACCTCTTAATTGTGCTTCTACAAATTTACTGTTTGGTAAGAACTATGGGGTGGCTAATTCCCGTTTCACAGGTGGTCCACGCCCTCATCTGACCGAAGAGGAGCGACAACACAGAATAACAAACAAGTTGTGTCTCTACTGTGCCAGCAATGCACATTTCTTGCAGGACTGTCCTATCCGTAGACCACGTCAGCTCACTGAACCATCCCCTGTTGTTTCCACTCGGCATTCCAAATTTGTTTATGCTCCACCATTTCTGTTCTCTGGGAAGAGACCCAATCTGCCAGCTCCAGCCGCCTGTCCTGAGGCGCCAGCTCCAGCCACCTGTCCTGAAGCGCCAGCTCCAGCCACCTGTCCTGAGGCGCCAGCTCCAGCCGCCTGTCCTGAGGCGCCAGCTCCAGCCGCCTGTCCTGAGGCGCCAACTCCCTCTGTCTCCTGTTGCGAGGTGCCAGCCTCTGTCTCCTGTTGCGAGGTGCCAGCCTCTGTCTCCTGTTGCGAGGTGCCAGCCTCTGTCTCCTGTTGCGAGGTGCCAGCCTCTGTCTCCTGTTACGAGGGGCCAGCCTCTGTCTCCTGTTGCGAGGGGCCAGCCTCTGTCTCCTGTTGCGAGGGGCCAGCCTCTGTCTCCTGTTGCGAGGGGCCAGCCTCTGTCTCCTGTTGCGAGGGGCCAGCCTCTGTCTCCTGTTGCGAGGGGCCAGCCTCTGTCTCCTGTTGCGAGGGGCCAGCCTCTGTCTCCTGTTGCGAGGTGCCAGCCTCTGTCTTCTGTGCCGAGGTGCCATCATCTGCCTCTTGCTCCAAGGTGCCATCATCTGCCTCTTGCTCAGAGTCTCCTGCCACTGTGTCCGGTCCTGAGTCTCCTGCCACTGTGTCCGGTCCTGAGTCTCCTGCCACTGTGTCCGGTCCTGAGTCTCCTGCCACTGTGTCCGGTCCTGAGTCTCCTGCCACTGTGTCCGGTCCTGAGTCTCCTGCCACTGTGTCCGGTCCTGAGTCTCCTGCCACTGTGTCCGGTCCTGAGTCTCCTGCCACTGTGTCCGGTCCTGAGTCTCCTGCCACTGTGTCCGGTCCTGAGTCTCCTGCCACTGTGTCCGGTCCTGAGTCTCCTGCCACTGTGTCCGGTCCTGAGTCTCCTGCCACTGTGTCCGGTCCTGAGTCTCCTGCCACTGTGTCCGGTCCTGAGTCTCCTGCCACTGTGTCCGGTCCTGAGTCTCCTGCCACTGTGTCCGGTCCTGAGTATCCTGCCACGGTGTCCGGTCCTGAGTCTCCTGCCACGGTGTCCGGTCCTGAGTCTCCTGCCACGGTGTCCGGTCCTGAGTCTCCTGCCACGGTGTCCGGTCCTGAGTCTCCTGCCACGGTGTCCGGTCCTGAGTCTCCTGCCACGGTGTCCGGTCCCGAGTCTTTCCGGTCCCGAGTCTTTAGCTGCTGTCTCCAGTTTCGAGTCTTCAGCCGCTGTCTCCAGTAGCGAGTCTTCAGCCGCTGTCTCCAGTTGCGAGTCTTCAGCCGCTGTCTCCAGTTGCGAGTCTTCAGCCGCTGTCTCCAGTTGCGAGTCTTCAGCCGCTGTCTCCAGTTGCGAGTCTTGAGCCGCTGTCTCCAGTTGCGAGTCTTGAGCCGCTGTCTCCAGTTGCGAGTCTTCAGCCGCTGTCTCCAGTTGCGAGTCCTCAGCCGCTGTCTCCAGTTGCGAGTCCTCAGCCGCGGTCTCCAGTTGCGAGTCCTCAGCCGCGGTCTCCAGTTGCGAGTCCTCAGCCGCGGTCTCCAGTTGCGAGTCCTCAGCCGCTGTCTCCAGTTGCGAGTCTTCAGCCGCTGTCTCCAGTTGCGAGTCTTCAGCCGCTGTCTCCAGTTGCGAGTCTTCAGCCGCTGTCTCCAGTTGCGAGTCTTCAGCCGCTGTCTCCAGTTGCGAGTCTTCAGCCGCTGTCTCCAGTTGCGAGTCTTCAGCCGCTGTCTCCAGTTGCGAGTCTTCAGCCGCTGTCTCCAGTTGCGAGTCTTCAGCCGCTGTCTCCAGTTGCGAGTCTTCAGCCGCTGTCTCCAGTTGCGAGTCTTCAGCCGCTGTCTCTGTTCCTGAGCTACAGCCTACTCCAGAGGGGGCGCTGCCCTTAAAGTCTGCTCCAGAGGGGGCGCTGCCCTTAAAGTCTGCTCCAGAGGGGGCGCTGCCCTTAAAGTCTGCTCAAGAGGGGGCGCTGCCCTTAAAGTCTGCTTCAGAGGGGGCGCTGCCATTAAAGTCTGCTCCAGAGACGGCGCTGCCCTTAAATACTATTCCAGAGGGGGCGCTGCCCTTAAAGACTTCTCCAGAGGGGGCGCTGCCCTTACAGTCTTCTCCAGAGGGGGCGCTGCCCTTACAGTCTGCTCCAGAGGGGGCGCTGCCCTTACAGCCTTCTCCAGAGGGGGTGCTGCCCTTACAGCCTTCTCCAGAGGGGGCACTGCCCTTACAGCCTTCTCCAGAGGGGGCGCTGCCCTTACAGTCCACTCCAGAGTTGCCTGTCCATGCGGTTCAGCCCGAGTTGCCTGTCCATGCGGTTCAGCCCGAGTTGCCTGTCCATGCGATTCAGCCCGAGTTGTCTGTCCATGCGATTCAGCCCGAGTTGCCTGTCCATGCGGTTCAGCCCGAGTTGCCTGTCCATGCGGTTCAGCCCGAGTTGCCTGTCCATGCGGTTCAGCCCGAGTTGCCTGTCCATGCGGTTCAGCCCGAGTTGCCTGTCCATGCGGTTCAGCCCGAGTTACCTGTCCATGCGGTTCTGCCCGAGTTTCCACTTTATGCAGTTCAGCCCGAGTTACCACTTGGTGCTGTCTACCCTGAGGCTTCTCACAGTGCTGTCTACCCTGAGGCTTCTCACAGTGCTGTCTACCCTGAGGCTTCTCACAGTGCTGTCTACCCTGATGCTTCTCACAGTGCTGTCTACCCTGAGGCTTCTCACAGTGCCGTCTACCCTGAGGCTTCTCACAGTGCCGTCTACCCTGAGGCTTCTCACAGTGCTGACCAACCTGAGGCTTCTCACAGCGCTGTCCCTTCCGAGGCTTCTCACAGCGCTGTCCCCTCCAAGTCTGCTGCCCAGTCCGTACCTGCTGCCAAGTCTGCCGCCCAGTCCGTGCCTGCTGCCAAGTCTGCCGCCCAGTCCGGGCCTGCTGCCAAATCTGCCGCCCAGTCCGGGCCTGCTGCCAAGTCTGCCGCCCAGTCCGGGCCTGCTGCCAAGTCTGCCGCCCAGTCCGGGCCTGCTGCCAAGTCTGCCGCCCAGTCCGGGCCTGCTGCCAAGCCTGCCGCCCAGTACGGGTCTCCTGTCAAGTTTGTTGCCAAGTCCGAGTCATCCTGTGCTGAGGGTACCAAGTCTGAGCCGTTGCCTTTCTTTGAGGGGCACATTTCCCAACTTTGTGCCCTTCTGAAATTTGCTGCCTCTTATATTCCCTCCCTACCAGAGCTTGTTAACAACCCTAAGGGACGGGTACTGTTCCTCATTTCGTATTTTAAAGGAGAAGCTTTGGAATGGGCAAATCCATTTATGGAAACCCAAGATCCCATCCTGTTTGACTTACAACTGTTTGTTGAGGAAGTAATCAAAAAGTTTTCTCCAACCCCTGCAGTGCCATCCTGTGGGTCACCTGTGCTTTCAGCAACACTACCCG
Organism: Mixophyes fleayi; assembly: GCF_038048845.1. NCBI lineage: Eukaryota > Metazoa > Chordata > Amphibia > Anura > Limnodynastidae > Mixophyes > Mixophyes fleayi. The sequence continues at coordinate 71,845,029 of NC_134408.1, forward strand.
GCACTACAGTCCGAGAACTATCTTTGTGCTCCACCCAGTTGGCTCAGGCTCCAATTCTGAAGAAGTCCCGTAAGAGAGGAGGACGTAAGAAGAGAGGTGGTTCTGCAGTGCTTGAACTGGCAGCTGGCATGGCCTCCTTTGCTCTTTTGCCCATGGACGAGGACTTTTCTGCCGGGTCCCCTATTGTGGACTATGATTCCGACGAATTTAGACATTTTTGGTAATTGGGCGTCTGGAATCCGCCCTTTAAAGGGGGGGTACTGTAACGATCTGCCTGCAGCATACTGCTTTGCCTGGCAGCTCCTAACCTGGACTATCAGACTTTGCTATTTTTGTTAATTCTATGTGTTAACAGCAGTACCTCCATTCACCAGAGGTGCTGCTATTGTGCTTTATTCTTGTGCTTAAAGAGTTAAACCTTTCTGTTCACTAATTATCTCATGCACCTGGGTGTGTCTCATTCCCCTTATATATACCTGTCACTCCCAGCACACAGGGCTGGTTATTGTTGTTACACCCTGTGGTTCTTCCTCCTGCCTTGTTCCTGTGATTATTACTGCATTAGGATCTCAACATTCATTCTGCTGACCTGTTGTCCCATTCTGTTGTTCCTTTGCTCTGCTGTGCTTATGGTTTCATGCTGCCTGGATCTCTCCATATTACCACTTACCTTCATCAGCCATCTACCCGGTATATATTCCTGCATGTTCCTGTATATTCAGCAATAAACTTCATGTGCTTTTCACTTCATTCCTGGCTCCTGAGCTGTACTTGTATTTGAACCGTGACATAGAGGAGGCAGGAAGATGGGTGAATCGAATCCTTCTCAGAGTCTTAAGAAATTTGCATATACGGAGGCAAAGACCCCAAGCACCTCCTCTTCACACCGCGAAGCTCACTCTGATTCTGACGACTCAGACTCCTCACCATTGACTCGCAAGGATTTAAAGTCCTTATTCCGGGAGGTTAAGGAGACAAGGAAATCAGTGCAGGTGGTCCAAACAGAAGTGCAAAAAGCTATTGGCTCACTAAGGGCGGAGGTCCAGGACCTCGGGAATAGGACGGACCATTTGGAAACCAAAATGGATGAAGCTGCCTCTTCCCATCGGGACACAGTGACTGACATCCAACGATTACAACAAGATATGCTCCATATGCAGGAACAACATGAAGACCAAGAGAACAGTGCCCGGTGTAATAACTTGCGCATCAGTGGTATCCCTGAAGAAGTGGACCAATCCCTCCTAAATCAATATCTTAAAAGACTCTTTGCTGGCCTGGCTCCTGCTACTCCAGAGGATCAGCTTCTTCTGGACAGGGCCCATAGAGCCCTTCGTCCTCGCCCTCAAGATTCCTCCCAACCTCGAGATGTCATCCTCCGTTGTCACTATTATACCACCAAGGAAGCGATCCTGCGGGAATCTCGCAAGACTGACTCAATCTCGTTTGATGATGCCTCTTTGCAAATTTTACATTGCTCCGCTTACTCTCCTTAAGAGGCGTGAACTGAAGCTGGTGACATCTATTCTCAGGGATAACAATATTCGCTATCGATGGAGCTTTCCGCCTCTTGGTCGGGCATAACAACAAGCTTCACTCTGCTTGGTCAATGGCAGAAGCAGTCCAACTTCTTGAGACTCTGGGTCTCCCGGTACCGACCTCCCTCTCCCTTCCTGCGACATTGGGACCGTTGCCCTGCCCTCTGGGTCTCACCTCTCCCTCCCGGAAGCTTCCAACTACCGAGTGGGCGACTGTGTCAAGAACCGCTAAACCATCTGCTGCTGTTCCACCGCCTGGATGTATGCTGATTGTGTTTTTTTCTTGTCTCTTTTTGTTTCAGAAACCACCCTGTTTCATATACCTCCCTTCTACATGACTGACTGCTGGTTATCGGTCTCTCTCATGTAGATTGGGAGGAATTGGGTGCCATCGGACCAAGTTGTTGGGTTTACTTGTTTTCTCACTAACTTTCTGTGTGTTGGGTTATGTTATTGTATTGTTTTCTTAAAGTTTCAATATGCTAGTCACCTACTGCCCCTATCTCATTCTCTTTTTCTTTGTTTGATCGGTTCTCTGGTCTTGGGTAGTAGTCTGACCTTCACCCCCCACGACATTCCTTTTCTACATAGCTTTCTATATTGCGTTTTAGTCCCTGGCCGGGAGGTAATGTGGGTCTCCACATTTTACGGCTGGAACTCTCAGGCCTTTTCATTGTCTGTATTCCTGGCCACGTCCCTATAATGGGCATAATGCCCTTGCCCGGACCTCCCTTGCCATTTGCATTGCCCCTTACCTTTCCTGGCCGGCATCATGGACCAGGTGTGTCCCCGCACGCTGGCCCAGTCCACTACCCTACTTCCCTTTTTCCCCTCTCCTTTCCTTCCTACCCCTTTTTACCTCAGACACTTCTTCATACTCTTTGTCTTTATTACAACTGTGTAAACTTGGAACTGTTCTTATTTTCATTTGTAGCACGACCGGCCCTCACTGGGGGACCTGATGCGCCCTGTCTTCACCTCCCGATGGCTCTTAGGTTCTTCTCATTGAACGTTAAAGGTTTGAACAGTCCACAAAAGTGCACAACACTTTACCTCACACTTAAACAACATAGAGCAGATATAGTTTTTCTTCAAGAAACACATTTTACCTGTCATTCACATCCAGAACTGAAGTCTAAACGGTACCCTTCTGCTTTTCATGCTTGTGACCCCAGACAGAAAAAACGGGGGGTAGCCACACTGTTTGCATACCACGTGACATTCAAGCTTTTGACATCTCATTCTGACTCTGAAGATCAATTTCTAATTCTAGTGGGTAAACTCAATAATACATTATGCACCCTAGTTAATGCGTATGGCCCAAATCAAAACCAGCGTTCATTTCTTGTTGCCCTAGACTCCTTGCTCTCTCAGGTGCGCCAGGGAGAAGTGATTATGGCAGGGGACTTTAATGTTGTAGTAGATGATACTATAGATAGATTGTCCACTCTGCTCCCCCCCCTCCAGTGGCTCGGAGTCCCGTAAATCTAAAGCCTTGGGGGTAAATGTATCAATCTGCGGGTTCTTCAACACCCGCGTGTTCAGCCTCTTCCGCGATTAAATTTCAAGCGGCGCTGCATTGTAAAGGGTTAACTTCCCTTTACAATGCAGCGCCGCTTGAAATTTAATCGCGGAAGAAGCTGAACACGCGGGTGTTGAAGAACCCGCAGATTGATACATTTACCCCTTGGTGTCCCTTCTTTCCCATCATCTCCTTTTTGGCTCCTGGAGACTTAGGGAACCCTCATCCCGAGATTATACATTTTACTCTTCAGTTCATGGTACCTACTCACGAATAGACATGGGGGTAAATGTATGAAGCTCCGGGTTCTTCAACACCCGCGAGTTCGGCATCTTCAGCGCTTAAATTTAAAGCAGCGCTGCCTTGTAAAGGGAGGTTTCCCTTTACAAGGCAGCGCCCTTTAAATTTAAGCGCTGAAGACGCCAAACTTGCGGGTGTTGAAGAACCCGGAGCTTCATACATTTACCCCATGGTCTTCCTCAGCCGCGATCTGTCATTGAAACTCAGGGTGGCCCATATACACCCAATGGCTTGGTCCGATCACTCTCCTATATCAGCCGATCTCTCAGACATAGCACCCCGCCCTCGCCCCGCTACGTGGCGTAGTAACGACTCCATTCTCCATGATCAGCCACTTACCCTAGAGCTCCGGACTCTCCTTGAGGAGTATTTTCTCTTTAATGACCTCCCCGATACTTCCCCCATGACCCTCTGGGAAGCCCATAAGGCAGTAGTGCGGGCAGGGCCGGATTAAGGGAATGGAGGCCCCTGGGCTAAGGGGGCCTCCATTCCCCAGTGAGGGCCCACCCCCCCCCGTGGCACTTACCTCCATCCCCGGCGCGCTGTACGTTCTTTACTGAGGAGATCTCGTGAGAGTGAGACTCACGAGATCTCCTCAGTAAGGAGACTACAGCGCGCCGGGGAAGGACCGCAGTGAAAGTGCTCAGCAGCACTGATCACGCCGGGGGTGCCCCCGTCTATGACCGGTCAATACTGCTGCTTAGCACTTTCAAGGGCCCCCTGAATGCCAGAGGCCCCTGGGCTGTAGCCCAGTTAGCCCTATGGTTAATCCGGCCCTGAGTGCGGGGCCATCTTCTTGGCATGGCCTCACGCCATAAGAAGTTGGCCATTTCCAAACGTGCCTCATTAACTATTCAACTCCAGACTCTGGAGAGGCAGCATAAACTATCCCCAGATGAAGAGGTATTGACCAAACTTCAGAAAGTGAGATCTGATTTGAACCTCCTTCTCTCTGAATCCACTGCCACGGCCCTGAAGCGGCTGAGGCAGAGGTTCTATGAGAAGGGAGATAAAGCAGATAGAATTTTAGCCAGCCGTCTGAGGGCTCAGATCTCAAAACAACATCATGGCCCTAAAGTCTCCTTCTGGCTCGCCCATCTACTCTCCTGACCAAATAGGATGCTCTAAATCCCGGGAGTGCCCCCCCTGCGGATACTATAGCAGCTTTTTTGAGGCAAGCAAATCTCCTTACCCTTTCTAGCAGCCTAACTCAACAACTAAATGAGGAGATTACGTCGGACGAAATACTGGCAGTCATCAAGGCCCAAAAGACCTCCAAGGCCCCGGGACCTGATGGCTTCTCCGCAGCCTACTACAAAAGATTTTCCCAGACCCTGGTTCCCCACCTCCGCTCCCTGTTCAATGCTGTCTTGCATGGGGATCCCTTCCCTAAATCGATGTTAGAGGCGCGTATTGTAGTCATACATAAGGAGGGGAAGGACCCCAGCGACTGTGCAAGCTACCGTCCAATCTCCCTCCTTAATGTTGACATTAAGATATATGCAAATATTGGGGGCGTGGCCTGGCAGCCATCGTGTGTGGCAGCAATACAGGAGAGCTCCGACAACCCCGGCTTAATTTGGACCTGTAAAGTCCCCTCCTGCCCCTCTGACTTGCAGGAGTGGGATCCAGTACCTCCCTGGACCGGGCTGAGACCGGGCCTGCCTTTATTGAGGGCTCCAACAGCCCCAACAGATGCGCCTGGAGGCCCTGCATAGCCGCCCGCTTCATTGCTGGTCCCCGCCTGATGCCTTACCACCTTTGCCCGTCCCCGGCGGCGGCCCTGGCACATAAGAAGGAGACCCTTACCTGGTCCGACATTGGTGCCGCCTGCGGCCTTCATCCAGCGCCTCATCCACGGTCTCCATCTCCAGCGGTGACCAGCCAGCAGCACTTCCGGTCCCCGGCGCGGGACTTCCGTGTCCCCGCAGAAAGCCAGCCTGCAGTGTGTGAGTGAGTACCTCACCCCCGCCAAGCCCAGCTGTGCCCCCATAAGTCCCACACAAATCTTCTAGCCCCACGTGGCTGAAGAGGATAGAGCCACCGCGGCTGTGAAGGGCGGGTATTGGAGCGGGGGACAGCGGAACAAAAGGCCCCTTACAGACGCTGACACTACCCAGGCGCTATTCTCCCCACCTGGGTGTCCCATATGGAAACACTGATAAGAGGTGACCTGTCCCTATCTACACTGGCACAGACCCAGTTTCTCTGCCATAAACCCTCCACTTTACACCAGCCAGAGTGATTTACTAGCCTACATCTAAGCTTGGTGAGAAAACTGCGTGGCTTCACTTCACACAGCTACATGTAGATTCCAGTATCAAATCTACTAAAAAGTTGTCACTTTATGCTGATCGCCTATGCTTCATTCACTTGTGGAATAATACTGCCCTCTGGTGGTGTCTTAATAATATTACACCTACTGTTTATTGCTGCTGCACTTATTTTCACTCAACTATTGCTTATCTGAAGGTTCAGCGAGGCAAGAAATTTAATCATCAAGCCTTGTCGCTATCCAGCCTGCTAGTCTGACGGGGTTTCTCTATCTTGACACCCATCTACTGACCTCCCTCCGGTCGCTGAACATGTGACCTCCTCCATTCAGGCTGGACCGGGATTGACCCCTATAATACTAACTAATGTAAGGGTGTGTTCCTCTTACGTCTCCTTCCCTCATCCCAACCTTACTCTGCCTCCTCCATCCTTCTCAATTGGCCAACGGCTCCCAGCTTCTTCGTTATGTCCAACAAACCAAAGAAAGTGACCCCCGGGTCCTCTGCTACCTTTTTTGGCTCAAAGAATAAACCGTCTTCCCCGTCTTCCCCGTCTTCGACTCATACAGAAGCGTCTGGCTCCCAGACGCTCCCTGAAGCTGAGCTGGACCCACAGATCCTAGCCATAATGACCAGTTTACTAGAAGGAGTCAAGCAAGCTTTCCACCAAGAACTCTCCAAAGTTGTTAATGACTTTAAATCCGAGCTAACCTCACTGGGCAATAGATCTGACGCGCTAGAGTCAAAAACAGACGACCTCTGCCGCTCACAAACTACGACGGATAACGAACTTGCCCGGCTTCGTGATGAAGTGGAGACTCTCAAGGAACAGCAGGAGGACTCTGAGAACCGATCTCATCGTAACAATATTCGTATCCGAAATGTTGCTGAAGAAATTTCTCCGGCGGATCTTCAAGCTTTTCTCAAAGACCTTTTCCAACATATCCTTCCGGAGCTCTCGGACTCTGACTGTTTGATGGATCGTGCTCACAGAGCTCTTCGGGCCCGTCCAGCCAATGGCCTGCCTCCTCGAGACATTATCGTGCGCCTGCACTATTTCCACACAAGGGACCGAATCCTCTTTGCGACTAGAGATCAATCTGCTCTCTCTTTCCGGAACATGGACATCCAGCTGTTTCAGGATCTTGCTCCCTCCACAATTCAGAAACGGAGAAACTTGCAGCCTGTTACTAGGATCCTGCGACAACACAATTTCCGATATCGATGGTTTGCGGCCAACTCTTCTTATTACATCAAAACGATTTAGCAGGGTCAGGATCTACTGGCGAAACTGGACATCCTCCCCGTAACGACTGCTTTGCAGACCGGCTCTCCGAAGGCCCAACGTCCACCCCCTCCACAATCAGATTGGTCCCGTACCTCCCGTCGCAAAGTCCGAGATGCCGCACCGCCATGACATGTTTATTATTGTCGCTGATCATTTTCTCTGTTAACATTTTACCCCCACAGGTGGACTTCCTTCTCGGGTTGGAGCTCGGAACTCCTTGTCTTTATCTTTAGATATATTAGCTTCTCCACGTTACCCATTTGATAGTGAACTTATAGTGGCACGTATCTGACATGATGTTATATTTGAAGTATTCTGATGCTACTATACTTATACCTTGTGTTTTACTCTTGGTAGGGTGATCCCTCCCCCCTTTTCTCCCCATCCCTCCCTTATGTTTCCCCCCCTTCCCTCCTTCCCTAAAGATGTAGAATCTTAAAGTTCTAATATGTTGTTAAAGCACACTTTTTTGTGGTTAGTTAATATTACTATGGAGGAGAGAGAGAGGGAGGATTTCTTTCTTCCCTCTTTTCCTTTTCTCTTCTGTTTGTTTGCCTTTTATTAAGATTTTGTCATGGGTCTACGGTCCTGGTCTCATCTCACTCTATACACAGGACCCCCCCCCACGCACCCTTTGATATTGTTTACTGCTATTTGTAAATAACCTCACTAGGTTTTTTGAACCCCTCCTGGATTCCTTTCATGCAGGGTTTACGCCCAATTGGGCTCCTCTTTCCTCTTCTCTTTCCTTTCTCTTCTCTAGCTTCTCCTTTTTCACCTTTTCCTTTGCCTTTTCTCTGTTCTCAAGGACGACTTATTAACTTATTCCATTCTTCCCCATTACTAGTCAAGCTGCCGGCATTTATCACTTCTGCAATGCCATAGCCTTAAAAGTTCTCTCGATCAATGTCAATGGCCTCAACACCCCTCGTAAACGTACAACGCTACTGGGAGCCTGTAGGAGAGAAAAAGCGGATATTGTCTTTCTACAGGAGACACAGTTCACTGGAGTCCATTCTCAGACTTTCTTTGCCTCGGCGAACTGCAAGAAGCGGGGAGTGGCTATTTTGATCCACAGTAAGATTCCCTTCTTGCACTCCAACACTCACGCAGACCCGGAGGGTCGTTTCGTCCTAGTGGGAGGTACCCTCCGATCTATTCCTGTTACCCTGGTTTTGGTCTATGCCCCTAACCAGAAACAGAAGCCTTTTTTTTACCAAGCTCTTTAAATGCATTGAGCGGCTGGCGTGGGGTCACGTGATAGTAGGCGGTGATTTTAATGTGACTCTTGATCCTGTCCTGGACAGGTCTTCCCCTTCTTCCTTCCGGCGGGGCTCTCCCATTTCAGCAGAATCTACTTCACTAGCCACACTGCTCTCTCATCACCGCATGTATGATTCCTGGTGACTCTGTAACTCAGACGCTAGGGATTACACCCATTACTCTGCCCCCCACCAATTGTACTCCCGCATAGACATGATACATATATCCCATGCACTCACTCCCAATGTGACTCAGGTGGGCATCACCCCACTCTCATGCACTGACCACTCGGGGGTGTTCATTATTCTAGACCTCCTCAAAACATCATCACCCCAGGGAAAGTGGCGCCTAGATGACTCTCTCCTGCTCAATCAGACGACCCTTCTAGACCTCAATAACTCAATCGCCAACTATTTCCAAGATAACTCTGCTATAGATGTCCCCCCAGGCATTATTTGGGAAGCACACAAAGCCACTATACGGGGTCACTTGATTAGCCTGTCTGCGGCTTCTAGGAAAAAGGCTGCAGAAGAGATATCTTGTTTAGAGCGCAGGTTAGCCTCTCTTCTATCCCAACACCAGTCTCTTCATGACCCTGCTCTGCTCACTCAGATTACCTCGCTGAAATTACAGCAACGGTACTATGATAAATCTGACAAAGCAGACTCTGTGCTAGCCAGAAAGCTTCGCAAGAAGATGGCTCTAGGCCACATTGATAAAATTTACGACTCACAAACGAGCAGAGCTACATATGACCCTAAGGAGATAGTCCAGACGTTTTAGGAATTTTATTCCTCCCTTTATAACTTAGCCCCGCCACCCCCCCTTCAAAGAGCTCATACGGTGCCATCTCTAGACGAATATCTAGCCGCCACCCCCCTCCCCAGGCTCACTCCACCTAACATAGAGTCCTTGAATGAAGATATCACCCTGACCGAGGTTTTGGTCGCTATTAAATCCTTGAAACCCTCTTCAGCTCCAGGCCCTGATGGTTTTACCCCGCAATACTATAAAAACTTTGCTGCAGTACTAGGCCCCCACCTGACATCTTTTTTTAACGAGATCTTGGATGGTGCCACGTTTCATGCAGCCACAACCAGAGCTAACATTATTGTTATCCCAAAGCCAGGGAAGGACCCAACTCTCTGCTCTAGCTATGGACCAATATCCCTCCTCAATGTGGACCTTAAAATTTATGCAAAAATTTTGGCCTCTAGATTGAACCCCCTCCTCCCTTCCCTCATCCATCCCGACCAAGTGGGATTTATCCCGGGACGTCAAGCCCCGGACAACACTAGGAGAACAATTGACCTGATACACACAATTCACAGGGGTAAGCTCCCCTCCCTACTTATGTCATTAGACGCTGAGAAGGCATTCGACCGCATCTCCTGGTCGTTTATGGATGGCGTCCTGGGAGCGATGGGTTTCTCTGGCAAATTTATGATGGCCATCTCAGCCTTGTACCGCTCGCCGTCGGCCACAGTCTCTGCGAATGGGCTGACCTCGGTCCCCTTCACTATTTCTAATGGCACAGGGCAGGGCTGTCCCCTTTCTCCGCTCATTTTTGCCCTTATCATAGAACCTTTAGCAGCTAGAATCCGGGCTAACCAGCAGATACTAGGCATCCCGTTGGGTACTTCTTCCCATAAGATAGCATTATATGCGGATGACGTCCTGTTAACAATTGCTAACCCAATTCTCTCCGTTCCTCCTCTTGTAGACGAATTAAAGCTGTACGGCCACTTCTCGGGATATAAAGTTAGCACTGACAAGACAGAAGTCTTAGACTTTTATATTTCCCCAGCAGACAAGGTGTCTTTAGAAAGCTCCTTCCCATTCAACTGGCGCCTTCAAAAACTCAAGTACCTTGGGGTATACTTAACTTGAGCAAGAATGTGAGGGAAGTTGGCCTGGAAAAGCTGGTGAAGTTGCTTAGTTAAATCAGATCTTGTTTCGTGGTCGCAACTATACATCTCCTGGATAGGCCGTATTAATGCGGTTAAGATGAACATACTCCCTAGACTCCTTTACCTTTTTCAAACCCTCCCCATTCGGGTCCCCCCCCTACGTTTTCAAATTTCTCCATTTCCATGTTTCTAAATTCATTTGAGCGGGTAAGCGCCCCCGAGTCCGTTTCAAGCTTTTACAGAGAGCCCCGTGGGGAGGGGGACTGGGAATCCCTGATTATCGACGCTATTACCTCTCCGCTCAGCTTGCTCAATGCGTTCTGTGCTGTAGTTTAACTCCTTCCAGGGTCTGGGTTGAGATTGAGGCTGAGAATCTGGGTATGCTTTCCCTTTCTACTCTCCTATGGCTCCCACGGCCAAAACGTGTCTCACTTTATCTAGTCATTACACATTCCCTGGCGGTCTGGGACTCATGCTCCCAGAAATTTGGCCTCTCCCCCCATCCCTCTCCCATAATTCCTTTGTTTAACTCTTCAGACTTCGCTCCAGGCCTTACTCCTAAAGCATTCTCCTCGTGGACCTCACAAGGGGTCCGATTTTTAAACGATCTTACCTCTACGGCTATGTTCCCCTCATTTTCTGACATCCAATCGCAAATAAAAATTCCCACTAAATTATTTTACCAATTCCTCCAGCTCCGCCATTTTCACTATACTGCCAAAACTCGCCTCTCCTCTCGTCTCCTTACCACATTTGAACATCTATGTCTCCGTCACTCATCCACGAAAGGCCTTATCTCAACATTATATTATGAACTCGCCCCACCTTCCTCAGACATTAGAGTTTCGCATGAACTGGCCTGGGAACGTGACCTGGGTGAAATTCTTTTGGGCGAGGAATGGTCGGAGATATATGAGAATGCTGCCTCCAGCTCAATCTGCGTTAAAATAAAAGAGAATGTCTATAAGGTACTGTACCGTTGGTACTACGTTCCCTCCTGGATACATAAAATCCTCCCAGACTCTTCTGACCGCTGTTGGCGTGGGTGCTCCCATGAGGGTAACTTTATCCATATATGGTGGACTTGTCCCAAATTATCAAACTTCTGGGCCGAGATTAATCACCTGATCCAATCGATTCTCCAGGTAGCTATACCATTAGAACCTAAATTTTTTCTCTTGTCCTTGGGAGCGCCAGCGGCGACTTGACATCAGAACAAGCTGGCTAGGCATATTCTGTCAGCAGCTACCTACCAAATCGCAGCAGACTGTAGGCAGCAAGCTCCACCTTCGCTTCAGGCCGTTATTAATAGAGTTTGGCAGGTTCAGCGCCTGGAATACATGACCAGCATCATCAATAGGACATCAAGATCGTTCACTAAGTTCATGGCTCATGGCTCTCATTTTTTCAGGCTTATTCCCCTTTCACTTGACTCTACACCTACATATGTCCGTCCTCTTCTCGAAAACTCCTCTTCTTCTCTTTTCCTCTCTCTTTCTTCTCCTTTTCTGTTCTGTACTGTACTAGTTTCCTTTCTTTTTCTCTTCCTGCATCATGCCATTCTCTGTCGAGGCATCTTGCTCCCTCCCTCATATCTTAAAAAATCCCTGGTCAATTATTATACATGCATTCTGTTGCACTGATTCTTTTTGACTTTTTATTGATCTTATATCATGTTTTATGTGATGTGCTTCTGTTGCTTGACATTGCATTTCGGTTTTGTTTGTTACTTGACCATTCAAAAAAAAAAAAAAAAAAAAAAGATATATGCAAATATCTTGGCCACCCGCTTGAATAAGGTCCTTCCAGATCTAATCCACTATGATCAGGTGGGGTTCATGCCAGGACGCCAGGCTAGGGATAATACTCGCCGCGCGATAGACCTTGTTCAGATTATTAACCAAAGACGTCTTCCGGCTATGATGCTCTCACTGGATGCCGAGAAGGCATTCAATCGAATCTCTTGGGATTTTATGGCCCTTGCTCTGAAGGCGTACGGCTTCTCGGATGAATTTCTGACCGTGGTATCCGCCCTATATAACTCTTCCTCAGCTAGGGTCTTGGTCAACGGATCTCTATCTGACCCACTCTCCCTCTCCAACGGAACGAGACAGGGCTGCCCCCTTTCACCCTTAATCTTTGCACTAGTGATAGAACCCATGGCGGCGATGATTAGACAGTCGGCGTCGATCTCAGGTGTGACAGTGGGGCCGCGAGCATTTAAAGGTCTCTCTCTTCGCAGATGACATACTTCTTTCTCTGACGAACCCTCAGGAATCTATACCCGCCTTATATAAACTTATGGATGATTATGGCCTCCTCTCTGGCTACAAAATTAATTTTGTTAAATCAGAGGACATGCTTCCCCTTCCCTCAGGACCAGTTTACAGGCTAACTTTGCACTGTGTTGGCAGGCGAATAAGATCAAATATCTTGGAGTTTATATCACCTCAACCTATGACAGATTGTATTGGGAAAATCCCCCCCCCCCCCCTTCTGTCAAAAATCAAACAGGATTTGGAGACTTGGAAGAGCTATATCATATCGTGGCTGAGGAGGATTATCGCTATTAAGATGAACTTGGTCCCTAAACTTCTATATCTTCTTCAGACTCTTCCGGTGAGGGTTCCCGACTCCGTGTTTAGAGATTTGCATTCCTCCTTCCTAAAGTTTATTTGGCATGCCAAACCCCCTAGAATCTCAATAGCGGTGCTTAAAAAGCCCAGGGCTCGGGGAGGTAGGGGTTTTCCAGACATTACATTTTATTATTTGGCATCCCAGGTGGCGGTAACCTACGCCCCTTACCAGTCTATAGCGTGGGTGGACCTGGAGATTCACTATGTTGGTGTTTCCTCTATGGCATCACTCTGGGGCCTAGCCAATATATATATTAATTATCTCCAAACAGATTCAGTAGATATACACAGATTACAGTGGGATATTTGATTAGTAGGGACTTGCTGATCTACCAATAGATATTATTCCACGGAGGGGAGCCCTGCTATACCAAGTAGAGGAAAAGACAGTCAGACCCTAATTATTTTGATAGATCAGATAGGGCTGTGCTGACACGATACAACTATAGAGGAACACACCTCCACTATAGTAATAGCTAGTGTTATTGCTAGAAACAATAGCCTCTATGCATGTTCTTTAGCAGAGATCAGGAAACATTCAATGTAAAGTCTATCTTACCCACTATACATGAGACTATATAATACCATTGATTTGATAATCTCAGAGTGGTCTTTTATTATTAATTGACCTGTTATTTCCCTGGACAGATTTATGGTGATTGTAATGCAGTCATAATAAGGGGAATCCTGAGATAAGGTTAAAAATATATAGGACCCAGTATCGTATGGGATATCCCTATAGTAACCTTATTATATACCTTTCTGGATAAAGAATGCTTTCAGCACATTTTATTTCACATTCACTTTATGCACAATAGTCACTTTATATTTTGCTACTTCTGATATTTTACTATGTAATAATTAGTTAGGTTTTATCTATCAATGTATGGTATTGAATCATATATCTCCTACGGTTTTGGAAAGTCGCAGTGCATCCCTTTTAAACACCAACTTTCTTCTTCTTCCTTTGCAAAAAATATTACTTTTTCGTGTAAGTAGATAGCACCCCTTGTATCTCCATTAAAAGGAGAGTATACTATATTTCAAATAAAGAGGGAGACTTACAGTAATCTGTGCGATTGATCTTTCTTTTATGAGTACCTATCATAAATTAGGCAGCAATAAAAGACTGGGCCAACCTAAGTATAAACAGATAACAATTTCCTATAACATACTTTTAAACACAGTTGCAGGGATGAATTACACAGATTAATGTTCAGAATAGCAGTAGTATGGATGAACATACTTTTAAACACAGTTGCAGGGATAAATTACACAGATTCCAGGGATGAATTACACAGATTAATGTTCAGAATAGCAGTAGTATGGATGGACATGCTTTTAAACACAGTTGCAGGGATGAATTACACAGATTGCAGGGATGAATTACACAGATTAATGTTCAGAATAGCAGTAGTATGGATGGACATACCTGGAGATGAAAAGAGAAGAGAAGGATGAGGGTTAGTTGCTGTGTAGTCTTCAAGTATGTCTGTAAGGCAGTCAAGTCATACCGGACCTGTGACTTATATGTATTAGCATAGTATTTATAAAACACCTCAAAAATAGCAGGCATCAAAAACCTCATAACCCCGCTATCATCACAAATGACTGGTACAGCCGCGTCAGCCTTCTCCACCCTTGACAAATATGCCAAGAAACTACCATTTCTGTCACCCTCAGCATATTGCACATGTTTAGAAAAAAGAAAATTATGTTTGGATTTAATCAACCCACTCTCTCTGGGCCAGCTGCCAAGCTCGCCTTGCAGCCTCAGTTCTACCATTTATATAGTGCGCTTCCAATGATTTACATGTTTTTTCCAATTCCTTTTCCTTGAATCTAGACAACTTTTTTATTTCAGCCATGCCAGAGATTAATGTCCCCCTCAAAAAAGCCTTAAAAGCATCCCAAACTATCGGTGGCCGTGCTGTCATAGAATTAGCCGTAAAAAAAACCCCTCCCACTGCGTCATGTTAAAGTAATAACTAAATTACTTCAGCAAAAGAAACTTAAAGAATACAAAATTATATCATTGTTTATTTACAAAATAAAAGCTTGCGCTGTGATAATATTATCAGTCCAAATTTCAATCTCGGAAATTCTGACCGACCACAGACCAGACAGTTTTTATCAGTAACAAAAGTAGGTTGTATTACAATTCACAAATGTCATATTACAATTGGCTGAGATGGCATATAGGCGTGTCTTGTTCCTTTAGGCTCACTTGTATACAAAGGAGATTTTGGAGAAATTCTTGCAAATTCTTTGTTCACCAACTCTGATTAGAAACATCTGGGGGTAAATGTATGAATCTCTGGATTCTTCATCTCCGGCGTGTTCAGCCCCTGTTCTTTGAATTAACTCCTTAATTTCTGCTCATATCCCTCTTATCAGCTCACACGCAAGGATCCAATATACATAATAAAACCACATCAAATATAAATGATATACTAAAATAAGATAAAACAATGTAAATATTTTCATGTTAATAAATTGGCTTCATCCAAAAACTATCTTTGACAGTCACCAATGATTCTCCTGTGCCCATCAAGGAAAGCCAAAAGGGGTTCAAAAAGGACTGACCTCTTGTAATAGCAAAATCTATAGACAAACAAAGAGGCGAGTGATCAGAGATCTCTCTAGCCTTATATTCTACCTCACGTACCGCCGACACCAGAAAATGTGACAACAAAGCTAGATCAATTCTTGAGAATGTATTCTATGATGTAGAGAAACAGGAGAATTGGACATCTTCTGGATGTCTCAGACACCAGACATCTACCAACCCCAACTCATCTACTAAGGCGGAGAAGGCCAACGTAGATTGACTAACTACAGCATTTTGCTCCCGCCATCTATCAACAGCTTTATTTATCACATTATTGAAATACCCTATGCATATAATGGGAACCGTCGAAAACATTTCTATGAATTCACCATATTTCTTTAACACCTCACTGTTATACGGTAGGGGTATACATACTACTAGGAGAAGCACTGGGACCCAATTAATGACAGCTTTCATTAGCACAAACCTCCCCACCGAATCCACCTGGATTTTTTCTAAGGAGAAACCAAGACGCTTATGCACAAGTACAGAAACCCCTTGAGGGTTGGTTGTGTGTGTAGAGTGATAAGCCCTACCCACCCATGATTTTTTTAGGGAGAGTACTCTTTCACCATGTAGATGAGTCTCTAATAAACAAACTATATCAGGGTCATTTTTTCAGAATTGACGTAGCACAAGAGAGCGTTTCACACCACTATTTAAGCATTCGCAGTTCCCTGTCGGATGCACCAGAACACATACAAAAACCACATAACTTTGTACTGGGTCCCCCGAGTCCCACTGCCCTGTATCCCACAACCTTGCAGAGCATACATCATCAAGTATAATTGTGAGCACACATAAACCATGGTCATACATTTGCAATAACATTAAAACTACACACAAACTGAGTTAAATAACCTTAACACCTAACCCACACCCCCACCCTGTATACTCTACCCAACTTAAGTATACCTTAATTCCTAAATGAGGTTAATTTAGGATATTCAACAGGCCAGCACACAACCAAGACAGGCCGTTCGCCAACCAGCGAAGTAGTAAGTTATAAGGACAAACCAAAGAAAAAGGGAGGCAAAGATAAAGAAGCAAGAAATAGGAGGTAAGGACAGGAAAAGAAAAGAAGGGGCAAACTGAGACCAAAATCGGCCTTAAAGCCATGGGCTCTCCAGCCCATTACATCTTATAGTGGCCATAGTGTAACACTATTTATTATCAACCCATGTTGAGCATTATTAAAAGATACAAAAGCCAATAAAGAAACAGACATTTTTGGACTTTAGGAATTGCATTATGTATAGCAACTTCCATGCATAGTATAGAATGCAGGTCAGCACCAAGTGTCCCAAGGACAAAGGAGAGAGGCAGAAAAAAAGTACTTATCAGACATCACGCATCAGCGTCCATCAGTAGCCAGACGATCCATCCAGGCAGCAGCCTCCCGGGGCGTATCAAAGAAGGATGTGCAAATCTCTGAAGCCACCCGCAACCCGGCAGGAAAGATCATAGCATATGGAATCTGCAGGTCTCTTAATCTTCTCTTCACCGGAATACACTGAGCCCTACTCTTTTCTACATCCAAGGCGAAATCAGGATACACCGCTACTCGTTGGCCATTGTATTCCACTGGGCTTTTCTGCCTAGCCAGATGCAGTACAGCATCACGGTCACGATAATGCAGAAATTTGGCTATGAAGGTACGTGGAGGGGCAAATTGGGATGTAAACGAATCTGTACCAAACAATTGGATTAACCACTTTTCCAGGAAAGACTCTGGGGCATCCCAACCAAACGAATGTTGCTGCGGCGTAATTGCCCTTCAATATCTGTGATGTTTTGCTTGAATAGGAAGACCTGAGACTCCAGACCTTCCAACCAACCTCCAACTGGAGCAAAAGCATCCTCCAACGTTGATACACGGACCTCCACCTCACCCACTCTCTCCCTGAATATTTGTACATCTTGCCAGAGGACAGAAAGGTCAATCTACACCTCTCCTATTTTTTCGGTCACTCGTTTTTCAGATGCCCCGATGGCCTGCAAGACCTGCTGCAGTGTGACCTCTGGGCCGCTGGTGGAGCCGACAAAGGAGCAGAAGCAGAATGTGATGCATCTCCCCCTCCCCCTCCCCCGCTCTCGCCTTGCCCCCCTTCGTTCTATACTCAATGCAGCTGCGAGGTTTCATCTTCCTTTCCCACCGCTCCTCTTCTGCCTCACCTCTCTGCCTTGCCCTTCACTGGCTCCCCTTCCCCTACCGTATCCTTTTCAAACTTTTTACCCTCACCTACAAGGCCCTATCCCACTCTACTGCCCCCTTTATCTCCAATCTCCTCTCCATCCACACTCCCGCCCGGTCTCTGCATTCGGCCAATGACCATCACCTCTCGTCCACTCTAATCACCTCATCCCACTCCAGAATTCAAGACTTCTCCCGAGCTGCCCCCCTGCATTGGAATGATCTCCCTCGCTCCATCCGTTTGTCCCCTAACCTGTGCTCCTTCAAACGGGCACTCAAAACCCATCTCTTCCTTAAAGCCTACCAGCCTTCCACCTAACCCTGTCTCCATGCTCGATCTCATCTCCTGGCTCCTCCTCTGCAGAGGTGTGCGCTTGCTCCCCTCCTCTGACTCCCTTTGTGCCAACTGTCTGTTTCCCCTCCCTTTAGGATATAAGCTCTTATGAGCAGGGCCCTTCTCCCTCCTGTTTCTCTACCTTCTCTTCTGCTCCAATTCCATTATATTTGCTTTGCCTGGAGTCTCTGAAGTCTTGGTATTACCCATTTATTGTTCTGTACTGTTATTCCCTGTACTGTCCATTGTTTGTACTGTGTTCGGCGCTGCGGAAACCTTGTGGCGCCTTATAAACAAACAATATTAATAATAATAATAATCTCCTGAGACAGAGGCAGTAGTGAAGGAGCGAGCAAAACGTTCCAGTTTTCCCGCTGTGGTAGATTGACTATGCTTGCCCATGATTTCGGGAGATAGATAGAATGATATTTATCCTATAGACTTGTATGTGGCCCAGTAACCGGGCCGGATTCAAACAGACGATTGTGTATCACAAGTTATATTGCTAGTAGTTGTTACGACAACCAATGCGGCATAAACTTATAGAACAGGTATAAGAGGTCTTCACCTTTAGCAGCCGCCTTTCCCGTAGAGACTGGTTATGCTCACAGGTACTCGGATGCCCCCAGGTCTTTAACTCAAAGTAGTATAAGTTTATACTCACACAGCTGCGTACAGGTACGGGAGATGGCACACGGAACAGCAGAGGAACAGTGATCTGTAGACTGGTCGGAGCACCGGAGGGGGTGTCGGGTATCAGCACAGTCAGGGTCACAGGCAATGGTTCAGAATCCAGGAGCAGGCAATGGATCAGGATCACAGGCAATGGGTCAGAGTCCGGGTTCAGGCAATATGTCAAGGTCACAGCAAAGGTTCAGAATCAGGAAACAGGCAATAGGTCAAGGTCACAGGCAAAGGCTCAGAATCCAGGGGCAGGCAAAGAGTCATACACAGGTAGTCATATTCCAAGGGTTTTCACCAGCAAATGCACAGGAGCAGGCTAAGGCACAGGAGCACTGAACTATAACCGGCAGGGAGGCTAAGCCCTCCCTGCCTTATAAACAAACACTGACCAATGGGGTCAAGGGTGCAATCAGCCCTAGAGGCTGTCATTCTGAGTGCACCTGCTAATTGGCGCACCCGCTCGGCTGCACCCAATGCCGGGACGCGGCGCTATGCCCTGCAGCGTCCTGACTGTTGCCTAGGCAACGGCCGGGACGAGACCCGGAAGTGACGCCATGGTCGTCTTTCCCACAGATGCAGACAGCGATAATCTTTAGGAGTTTAAATAATTCCAGAGTGCAATTAGGCTATTCCTCAGGTGGTAGAGAATGTGAGACATATGTCTGCAGCAATCGGTTATACACAGACTGGTATGCGGCACTGAAAAGCATAAAGATAGGAGTTCACCTCTGTCACCAGCTCTTAACTTGATGTGCCTCAGGACCATATGGCGCCCCAGAGCGTGAAATGGCGCGAAAAGGGAGAGCATCGACTGTACCGATTACCCCTTCAGTCCATCGGACCCAGCTGGGGATAGTCCGAGACCCTCTTTGTCTGCAGGGCTTCAGAAGTCCGGTTTTACAAATAGTCAGGTACTGTAGCCCACTTTCAGGAGGTTAGCAGGATATACGGGCTGGAGAGCATGTGATGATACGTGCTACTCCATACTTGTCCAGGCCACGTCCCCAAGTCTGAACACTTTTAATTTTAAAAAAAAAATTCCCAATTTTTTTTTTTGCACATGACCAAAAAATTAATAACATTTACATTTTTTGTCCACACCAGCACCAGTGCCAGCACCAACACCAGCGCCAGCTGTTGCAACCCCCTTCCAAGGTAAATCCACCTATGTTGTAATGGGGGTGAACTAAATGCTATGAAATTTTTTAGGTAATGCTAATAATGCTGTAACTGCATTAGTCCTTATAATGGTTATTAATGTATTTTCTTTATATTCTAAGGTACATCACAAGGTGCATTGGAGCTGATTGGGGAGGCAACAGAGTTACAATCTGAGGAGGTCATTGCCTTACAGTCCATGAAAACAGACACTGAAGATGAGGTCTCTGTGTGGCCTGCACCCACACCCAGGCCACTTCCACACCGACTCCACCTCAACCTGCACCTGTGCCCAGTTTGGCTGCCTCAATACAACATTTTAGTAGGGTGCAGGGAATTTGGTGGCCTTCCACCAAGACTCACTAAGAGGCATTCAGCGACAGTTGACCAAAGGATTCCACTGTCTGCGGACCATCCAGGACCATCAGCAAAGGATGTCCACATCCTTAGAAAGGATTGACAATACCCTGATTCAGATGAACACTGCACTTAATAATTTAACAGGGGCTGTGCGGGAACTGTCCAACCATTTTGTAACAATGTGTGGCCAATTATTGGCATAGCTACCAGTGCCATCAGTTTCCATAGCTAGCACTGAAAGCAATAGCCCAAGCCCATTGTTGCCTGTTACTAATGTGCAAAGCAGTGGTAGGATCAGGGGTGGCAGAAGGTTACGTTAAACCTGGTATTCTCACATTTGGCGGCAAATGGGGGGGATCACCCAGTCCCTGTTAGGCAAGCCGGGTAGAGCTACAGGGGATTACACACAAGGTGTGGTCCAGGGCTCTGCGAATATCCAAAGCACCAAACCTGCACACTACAGTCTGTGGCATAGTTGCTTGGGTACCAGTAACCAGTAGTTCGGAGCTGCAAAAGGATCAAATAGCAACAAGGGTACTGGCTTGGGGTCGGTGCGTTCACCCTTTGGGCAGTACAGAATATTGGGCCATGTCCCACAAGGAGGATCACAGACAGGTGACCTTGGCATTAGGCTAGGATTATGGTCTGCTTAGATGCAAGATAAGTGTGGCACTTGAGCGTAATCCAGGGTGCGAAAAGTACTGGCACGGTGAGGGTGCGAATGTCTATTGGCAGTACTGAGTGTGGGACTGTGTGCCCAGGTAAAAGACACAGGGCCTAGAGTGGTAATGGTGATCCATCTAGGTGCAGGCTTGGTGAAGGTTGGTGCACCCTGCAAGTCGTGGTGAGGAGAGTGCTTTTGTAAGTAAAGGACTGAGAAAAGTGCCGGCCAGGTGCTTGCCGGGAAGTAACATTGGCCCCCAGGAACTACCAAGTATATCCTGAGTGAAGTGAGAGCAGGACAGAACTCTGCCACAGATACAGTTCAAGGCCCGGAAACCCTTGGAGAAGAGTGCATGGTAGTGGTTTCCAGCCCCACCGCGTGTGAGAGTGGGTAGGAGCCCCACTGAGGACGTGTAATGCCTGCAGTAGGTTGGAGCTACGATCCAACTACAGAGCAGCCTGGCAGTGGGTCCGTGCACCCAGCCAGCAGTGTGAGATTTTGGGCGAAGGCCTTGAGATTTGGGAATGAGTACTGGGTCTCAGCCCCACAGATTATGCAGTGGTGGGTCGTAACCCCACAGCAAGTAGAGTGGGTCCCAGCCCCACAGAATAGGCTGCAGTGGGTTGTAGCCCAACTGCAAGTAGAGTGGGTCCCAACCCCACATCGAGTGGAGTGGGTCCCAAACCCAACAGCAAGTAGTATGGGTATCAGCCCCACCATAAAGATGGCCCTGAAGAAGGGAACATAGAGCCATAGCAGTAACAGCACAAGTACAAGCATATATGGAGGCACCCCATTATACCTCCAGGACCCAGAGCTGCTGCTGTCTGTCAGAGATAAATGGGTCTGTTTGCCCTGGGAGTGCCTCTACATGGTCTGGAAGTTCACAAGCAGGAAAAGTTGGGAATTCTGTTTGATGTATTTGTGCAATGTCAGGCAGAGGCCAGAGCCCTACACATGGTGAAACTGCCTGAGTGGAAGAAGGCACTGGAGTGGACAGCCCATGAGATGTTACAATTAGGCCAAGAGATTTGAGCGCTTAGTTCAGAAGTTCCATGTCAACAGGGAGAGGAGGCTGACCTCGACCAGGTGGATGATAGAGAGTGACACCTGCTATCAGTTCTTTCCTCACTGGGAGAAGTTCACAGCAAAATGCTCAGTGAGCATCCTGAGCTGTGTTACGACTGGCCATTTGTGGGCTTGGAAAATGAGGACTTGTTAAGTAAATTCCAACCACCAGCTGACTTGAATGTTACTGTCATACGCCGGGGACCCGCTAACCTCTCCGGCGCTCCGACCGATTACCGCTGGCGGCCGCCATCTTGGAGGGGTCTGCGCATGTGCAGACCGGATTTCTGTTTTAAAGGCTTTCTCAGCCTCCTATTGGTTAAAGGATCTCCCTCCACTATTTAAACCTGCCTCTTCCTCTCCTCTGAGCCTGTTCTTAGGTTCAGTTTGGATTCTCCTAGTGGATGTCTCCTCCAGTCTGAGCTTTCCTGCAATCCGCAGATCTCCAGGCTTCACAGCTGCTCTGCTATCCCAGCGGTTATCCCTGCGGTGATCCTGCAATCCGCAGATCTCCAGGCTTCACAGCTGCTCCGCTATCCCAGCGGTCATCCCTGCAGTCTTCCTGCAATCCGCAGATCTCCAGGCTTCACAGCTGCTCCGCTATCCCAGCGGTTATCCCTGCAGTCTTCCTGCAATCCGCAGATCTCCAGGCTTCACAGCTGCTCCGCTATCCCAGCGGTCATCACTGCGGTTATCCTGCAATCTGCAGATCTCCAGGCTTCACAGCTGCCCCGCTATCCCAGCGGTCATCCCTGTGGTCATCCTGCAATCCGCAGATCATTCCAGGCTTCACAACTCCACGCTGTCCCGCTATTCCTGCGGTCATTCCTGGAAATCACAGATCTCTAACTTATTAACTCCGTGGATCCTGCTCCACTCCCAGAGGATCGCGACCTGCGTGGCGGTTGCCGCAAAGTCCATATCCCAGCTTACCGTGACAGTTACACTGCAGGAGGCGAGCTGTTTTGTGCTACAATTTTGTTAAATAAACTTATTTGTTTTATTTTTTTATATTTGCCTAAGTGATTTTCAACCTATGGGAGGTAATGGGTAGGCCAGCTGTGCGGCGCAGAAGGTTACGTTAAACCCGGTATCCTCACATAACTTAAAAATAAGGCAAATGAGGTTAGCGTATGCTGTTCATAAGGACGTTCCGTCCACAAGAATAGTTTAAAATTAAAACCAAGGTTACTGGTAATTACACTAAATTTCAATTTAGTTAAAAACCATTCTCACCTAAAAAATAATTATGGCTGATCATTTATATGACCTGCCTCACCCCCTCTGTATTATGAACATCAGCTGCTAGAATGGGTTTACCTGGTTCCTGACTGTATATTGCTGTTGTTAGGGGTATAATTTGGTTTAGGGCCAAATAATGCAGCACACAGACCCATAACACCTTACCTGGGGCATAGAGAAGTACACAGCAAGATGTATCAAGGCACATGAATGTGGAGTTCTAAAGGCCAAAGGTAACTTCTATCACCCCTCTATGACAGGATTGACACTCATACCCAAAATCACTTAAAATGAAACATACATACTTGTAGTGTGATACCCCAAAGCTTGAGTATCCTGAGGTGTATCTATATGTATGTAAATATAGGTGTGTACTCATGGCTATGTTCATGTACCTGCTTGTTTAGTGGTTACATTTGTTAATTGTTATAAGTGTTTATAAAGATTAAAAAAAAAAAGATTCTTTAGGGAAAAGTGACAGTTGGGAGTGGTTAGTGGTTGCCGGGGGTGACAGGGAGAGAGGAGTGTGATACTCAGGACTGCTGAGAGAGATCCCTGTGTCTGGATAAACTGAGAGCGAAAAGATAGGGACAGAATGAAAATTGGACAAGGTGATATATAAGCAGATGAAAAGTGAAGAAAGTGTAGGAAGAGAAGAAGTGAGCAAAAGAGAGGCATGAGTCAAAAGGAAAGTGCTGAAAATTTCTAAATTGCTGAAAATTACTAAAAAAATCATTTTTTTAGGAAAACTACATAAATAGTGTTTTACCAAACTCTTCTTGTGAAGATCTACAACCACTTAATAAAGTGACTATTCATAAAGTCCAACGGGATAAAAAAAGAAATTTATGGGACCCAACCACGTGCCCCACTTCTACAAATATTTATTGAAATATATAATGTATGTTTTTAAAGTTGTACTGAGAAATTCATCTCTTTAACCCGTGCATGATACTCATGCATTCTAGTCAAATCAAGCTACTTAAGGTCTTAAAAAGGTTCTTGTCATGCATTTGGGCCTAGCCCAGGCCTCCTCAGGGGAGGAGCGTTACTTCCCGATGCAAGCGCCCTTTTTAATGTGTGTTCATGAGGTAAAATTACCTCACGAAAATGAGTTTGAGCCCTCAACTCGTAAATTTAGCCTTTACTACCCCTCCCATGGGGGGAAGGGGGGATGATGGAAGTTAACTGACTTAACTATTCTAATTTTTTTGTCAAATAATGTCAGTATACCAAATTTCAGGTCAATTGGATGAGTCCTTTCTGAGAAAATAGTTTTTTCCACACACACACACACACACACACACTAACACACGCCGCTAGGCTTTTACTTTTATATATTAGATAATGCTAAGAATTTAGTAGGTCAGTGTAT
Source organism: Mixophyes fleayi (assembly GCF_038048845.1). Lineage (NCBI taxonomy): Eukaryota > Metazoa > Chordata > Amphibia > Anura > Limnodynastidae > Mixophyes > Mixophyes fleayi. The sequence goes on from NC_134408.1 coordinate 71,869,449, forward strand.
AACTCCGCCCAGCAGGTGGCGCTGCAGCTTGGGTTTTTTTCCCACACACACAGACTAACACACGCCGCTAGGCTTTTATATTATAGATATATATATATATATATATATATATATATATATTGTGGCAAAGAGGGATATTTGCCACAGTTCCCCTATAAGGGAACAGGTAGGAACACAGTTAGTCTGCAGCAGCAGGCTGCAGACAGGGTTACGTTTTCCCTAGGTTCCTCTCTTAGCACACACACAGGTGTTCCAAATGGGTGTGATTGGTTTGCTGTGAATTGTTGTAGTGCTTGGGGTGGAGGATAAACACACAGGGCCTGATTCATCAAGGTACGCAAACGCATCCGTATTTGCGTTGCATACTTTGAGTGATGCAGACACTTACGCGAGAGAAATAAGAACCTCAAACTCCAAAAACACACCCACTTGTGGTCTTCTACACTTAATGGACGGAAATAAGAATCGCAAACTCAAAAAAACACACCCACCTGCGGATCTTTAAACAAGGTACAAGCACAAGCGACGGATCTCAAGCAATTGATGTGTACCTAAGAAATGTATACGTCACGCCCAATGTGGGAGGTCCGAACAGTTTTTTTACACAGAACAAAACACAATGCCTGTGGCTTATTTTCACGGGATAGCTCTTAACTGATTAATCAGTGGCAAATAGCAATGATGTGGTCCACTGTGAACGATGTTTTTTCGTTTGCTAGTGTGAGGGTATAAAACAATTAATAGTTATTAAGATGTACAAATATATGTGTGAAATGCCTTAAAAACTATACTACAGATGCAGGACTATGCCTTGAAGAAAAACAAGTATTTCCTATAGAACAGACAATAGCAGGATGCCAGACTGAAGGAAACGGCTGGGAGGAAAAGCACGTAATGCTGAACAAAGGATGTTGCCTTATATGTATTATTGTTGCAAAGAAATATTTTCTGAGCTAAAGAGATTTCCTTATATGTACTTGTTGTTAAACAGTTAATGCTGGACCCTAGGTATAAATAATGGGCCAGCCTGCAAAGACCCTCAGAGCTGATTTTGAAACTGCAACACCATGTTTGTGTTTCACTTCTTCACTCTCCCGTTAACAGTATTTTACCAAATAGGAAATCAGGTTATCAGAGATCGATAATGAGGGCACCATGCCTTGGTACCCCGACATTTACTGGGGACTTCGTCTGGGATACTCAATATACCAGCCCAGGACTGACCAGAGACCTCCTCAATCTTCAGGAGCAGCAGACAAATCAGTGCGGTGAGTAGTTGAAGTTTTGTGCATTTGCACCTCTCTATTCTTATCTGCTCTTCCTGTAAGATATAAGGTGGGGTTCAGTAGGCGATAGTATAACGGGTATTTGAACAATTACTGAATAACCTGTTTTCCTGACATATTTGTTTTTTTGTGAAAAAATTACTAACTACAGACCTTCATAGGTAAAGAAATTCCAATTAGATTAACAGATTTAAAGGATGAGCGGTTATGCTTCAAAAACTTAGATATAACTCACTTTCAGTAAAGATAAACAAGATAAGCTGTCTGTCTTGCTCTAAGTGAGAAAAATTTACAGATGTCTTTGTTCAATTGATTGCAGGTCATAACTACAATTTAAAGGATTTTGTTTATTATTATAGTATGTAACCACAAGAGGGTATGCCATGTTTTATGTATAAATATTAGTATACCAGTTTCAGTAAAACAGAACTGGTTAATCCAGACAACAGTGTGAGTCTCAGATCAATTCTCCAGTGTGCACCGTACACCTAAATTAGAAGGGATTTTACTGGTGTCAAAAGGTCTATTGCCTTTAACATACTTAGAGGCCACAGTGAGCTTCGAAAATCTTCCTGAAAAAAGTGTGAAGGAGTCAGGGAGAGGCAGAACTAGGAACGACAAAACCGCGGTGGGTAGAAGTTTTATTCTGCTCTAAAAAAGGTCGTTGTTATTTCTGTGTCTTCTAAGATTCAACAGTTTGATGTGAAAGTTCAAGAATACTCAACCTTTTAGTTCTGGTAAGATTCATTGTTGGTATTTGTTATATTTTGACATATTGCTTTATATGTCTGTTGTTGAAGAAAAGTGTACAATAATATTTAAATTAGCCACTGAAGGATTTAGAGTATACAGTATTTGTGCTGGTAAAAATTTAAGAAAGCCTTTTAAATTCAGAGGGTCATTCTTTTTGGCTATTGGAACTTGAGAATTGCACTGGACTATTGTTTTTGTGCTTGTGTATTTATTGTGGGAATTCACTATCCCACGTCTAGCTGCAGTCTTATTTTTCATATATTCTCTTTTGCGCCTGATATAATACTTTTTGAATTGGTTGTACAAAATGAATTAGGAAAAATAAAAGACAAATTACACATTGTGCATATTTTTTAGTTTTTTATTTTGTTTCTGTCTTACTACCTGTGAGTGAGAGATAGAGAATGGAATGTCTTCCCCTTCCTATTCTGTGTAAAAGACATCAGTGTGTTGAGAAAGGGAGGGGGGATATGAGCAGAGGGGGAATGAAGTTACAGATTCTCTCCCCAGTTTGTTCAGTGTGAAAGAGAAGGACTTATTTGACAATATATGAGGTTGATAGAAAAGAGGTTTTCACATGTGCTTCAGTAATTCAAGAGTAATTGAAATATCTCTGCAGTGGTAAACACCTAATTGAAGCTAATTGAATGCTGGGACTTGTAGTTCCACAACTGTATGCTGTAACATATCAGTTATATTTATCTTTTTCTTCCTCTTTTAGCAAGAAAGAGAGTGTTTTGTGGATTACTGAAAGAATAATCTTTTCTGCTTTTCCATTTTTAAACTTGTATTAGTATAATTTACCACATTTCTGGATATTGATTTAAAGGGATTTTTGTAGTAATTTGACTTGAGATACAATGTTAGGACTCCAGCTAGGTCGTTTAGTTCTATTGTAGGTGTAAATGATTTATTTTTTGGTGTTACCTCTATGGATAAATGTATGCCTGCTGAAAGTATATTCAGTTGAGAGAATGTTAGGTGAACATTTGTGTGTGATTTAATGTCAGACCCCTAGACCAGGTCAATTGAAACCAAAATAACCTCCTGCCCCACCCGCATACAACGATATGTTGGATGCAGCAGCAGGAGATTCAGTGACACAGGCTATTTCACAGATTCAAATAAATTAAGTAGCTGGTCCCGCTAGAGTAGCAGGGAAAAAAAAAAACCTGTAGGTTCTGGGGACTTGTGGTTATAGAGGTGTACATTGTACACAATTACTTCAACAGGCTCCAGCAGCTGTTGAATAAAAACAAGACACTCTTCTAATATGTAGATGACTTATTACCATGTTGCCAAACGAATGAAGGGTGTCAGGAAGAGACTTCATCATTAATTAACCTTTTAGGGCAGCAACATTGCAAGGTACCAGGCACCTCACACAGGACAGGATAACTGCAATCTAGTAGGTAAAGCCACCACAGAATACCAAGGAATTAAGGGCGTTGGCAGTTGCAGCTTTGCTAAAAGATAAAGTGGCAGACATAGTACTAGACCATCCATTAACCATACAGGTCCCACATGCAGTTACAGAAATACTAAACCAAGCAAGAACAAAGCATCTGTCCACAGCAAGGCTCACTAAGTACGAGGTGTCATTATTAAGTCCCGCACATGTAACAATCAAAAAGTGCACAGTTTTGAATTCTGCTACACTGTTCCCAGTTAAAGCAGATTCAACAGAGGGGAGAGAGGTGCGTGGGGACCTACCCACCCTTGATGAATCAGAAAGGGAGGAATGTATCAGTACCAGACAAAATACACACAATTTTTTTCCATTTTCTGAGTCACATGACTGTGCTGAACTAAGGAAACTAGAAATGAAGGAGTTAGAAAATGTGACAGATGTCCCTATACCTAATGCAGATTGGAACTTATTTGTTGACGATTCCAGGTATTATTATGAAGGGTCACCACACACAGGGTATGCTGTGACCACCCTGGAAGAGACTTTGATACAACAACCACTCCCACCCTCCTGCTCAGCAGAGGAGGCGGAGTTGCATGCACTCACTGAGGCATGTATAATGGCAGAAAATCGAACAGCAAACATATACACAGACTCCAGGTACGCATATGGCGTGGCCCATGACTTTGGCCCGCTATGGAAGAGCAGGGATTTTGTGGGGTCAGCTGGAAAACCTATTAAGCATGCAGAACAGATAAGGGCTCTGTTTAGAGCTCTGCAGCTACCCAGAAAGGTAGCTATATTGAAAGTCCAGGCACACACTAAAGAAAAGACTAGGGAGGCTATGGGAAGTGCCAAGGCAGATGCTGCTGCTAAACAGGCAGCCCTTATGCCCAGCGTGCAGGTCTGTCATGTGACACAGGGTGAAAACCCTGTAGAGCCTATAACCCTTGATATACTGCAGAAGTTCCAGGAACAAGTCTCCTCAATTGACAAAAAAAGCCTGGAATAAGGAAGGTGCTACATGTCAGGGAGGGCTCTGGAGAACAGATAATAAGTATTGTCTGCCCAGAAGCCTATACCCTATGATGACTCAATTGGCACATGGCCTGGTCCACAATTCTAAAGAAGCTATGACCAATATTGTCTTAGGACATTGGATAGCACCAGGATTCAATGCTGCAGCTATGGCATATGCAGCAGCCTGTGTGATGTGCAGAAAATACAATCCAGGTCAGGTAGTGAAAACACCACAGAAGAACACACCAAAGCCATTGTACCCGGCTTAAGGCAACAGCTAAAAACACTGCCAAGAAACTGATAAGTGAAGTAATGCAAAATATAATGAAGGATATGGGGATACAGCAAGCCTTTCATACCCCCCTTTAGGCCTCAGGCAAGTGGAAAAGTGTAAAGATTGAATGGCACATTAAAGTTAAAAATTAAGAAAATGATTGCAGAAACAGAAAAAACCTGGGTAGATTGTCCACCTTTAGCTCTATATTCAGTTAGAACAATACCAGGAAAGAAGCATAAGTTGTCCCCTTATGAAATATTGTTTGGGGGGGGGGGGCCCACAAGACAGGGTGTTATTTTCCTCAGCAATTGCAACATAATCATGCAGATCTAACTGATTATTTAATACAGCTCATAAAGATAGTGACTAATGTGCACTCTCAAGTTTTCTCCTCCATTCCAGATCCAAATAACGATAAAGGAACACATGCCTTGCAACCAGGAGATTGGGACTACCTAAAAAGGCACATGAGGAAAACTCTGGAACCCAGATTTCATGGTCCATATTCCATTTCTGTTAAGTTAGGAGGAAGAGACACCTAGGTCCACGCGTCTCACTGAAAAAACTGACTGTGAAAATTTAAGCACCATGAATCCTTTTCTTGTGATAATATGCATAGCATTAGTAACAGTAAATGACTAACAATGAACTGGTATATAGAAATATGTTTAATGTAGCTACGCAGTTATGAATTCAAACCGATGGAATTGGTGTGAAGTGTACAGAAAACTGGTGCATAGGAAGTTTTCAGACATACAGTATACTGAGGACCGAGATAATGTGTAAATTCCTCATATTACCTGCCCCACTTTACGCCCAGGTCAGTAAATCACAAATATGGATCCCGCAGATAAAAAGGGAGTATATAGATGATAAAAACAACACACATAACTTAGGATTGTGTTCAAGTACAGACAATGGAATAGTATGCTCTAAAAAACCCTCAAGTTTATGAACCTTGTAAGCTAGAACATCCAACTAGTGTCTGTAATTGGGAGCTCCATGACAGGAGAAATAATATGTTTATAGAAGTAGCACCACAAATAGTGTGCTTAGTAACACATGATAAACAAACTATAGAAATGTATAACTTGACTAATCCATTTTCAGGATGTATCCAAAATGTTACTCATCTAATATGGAGAAATGAGAATTGTATATTCTATAAGGATAGGAAAGACAATATATATCAGTAATTTATCCCAATTAAACTACCCTCCTATAACTTGACTATTAATCTTCAGGGGATAATCAATGCTATAAACAACACCCAGTGCCTGGCAGACCATTTGGCACAGGTAAACTATTCAGCTAGTCATGCACAACTGGAGACAATAATAGAAGCACAGGAATTAAAATATGTAGCTCATCAATTAAAAGATAATCTGCAACACCATTGGTGGGATGTGTTCACAGGTAATTCCCCCACTGCAACAGGTATTTTTAAGGTAATGCTCCATCCAATACTGGTAATAAAAGTGGTTTTGATCTTGTTGATTGTGTGGAATTGTTATTTGTCTTGTAAGTTTAGGAAAATGGTTAATCAGGCCATGACTCCGGTACCAACATATTTTAATCAAACTCAAAAAGTATGTACCTCATGTAAACGGAATAACCCCAATCAAGCAAAAATGACATGTGTTTACTGCAGTGAAATACTGCTAGGGAAAGAATAAATGATGCAAGGATACTTTCTCTTGTGAATGATTAATTCTCTATCCACATGGAGACTTTAGGTCAAAATCTGGGTAAATGTAGCTTGAGAACCAGGTAGCCCTGTATCATGACATGATAGGAAGGGTCAGGAAACACATGCATATTTGTTTAATGTAATAAAAAGAGGGGATTGTGAGGGTATAAAACAATTAATAGTTATTAAGATGTACAAATATATGTGTGAAATGCCTTAAAAACTATACTACAGATGCAGGACTATGCCTTGAAGAAAAACAAGTATTTCCTATAGAACAGACAATAGCAGGATGCCAGACTGAAGGAAACGGCTGGGAGGAAAAGCACATAATGCTGAACAAAGGATGTTGCCTTATATGTATTATTGTTGCAAAGAAATATTTTCTGAGCTAAAGAGATTTCCTTATATGTACTTGTTGTTAACCAGTTAATGCTGGACCCTAGGTATGAATAAAGGGCCAGCCTGCAAAGACCCTCAGAGCTGATTTTGAAACTGCAACACCATGTTTGTGTTTCACTTCTTCACTCTCCTGTTAACAGTATTTTACCAAATAGGAAATCAGGTTATCAGAGATCGATAATGAGGGCACCATGCCTTGGTACCCCGACACTAGTAATTAGCGTAATACACACTTTTAACTAAAACACACATTGTTGAAGGCCTTTCTGTGTTTTGGATTTCAAGTCACCGTATAGTACTCAAAATGCATGGACATGGCTACAATAAAAGCACATAAATAATGAATATATAAAAATGTATGTTGTGCTATAAATCCATCTGGGTTTTCAGGAAAATGCATAGCATACTCTTCCATAAAGGATACACACACAGACACAGACACAGACACCCCCCCCAGTGTATACAACCTCCACACAGATAAAGGGTTTGTGTTTAGTTTTGAACTCATGAATGACTTATGTTAAGTGGGAGAGCTCCCCACTAGCACAACCTGAGATTTGAAAAAACCTGAAGAATACCAACAATACAGCATGCGTGCTACACAGGCAACTGAGACTTAATAGTACTCTTCATTATCCACACAAATTACTGGAAATATAGGAATCTCACAGGTAGCTCAGTGATTAGCACTTTGGACTCACAACACAGCAGCCATGAGTTCAAATACCAAGCATACCCATAACTATTGTGTGGACTGTAATCATTATGCTAACAAGAAATGCAGGAACTTGACACAATGGTTTTATTTTTTAATTTTGATTTGCTCTACATACTCAACCACATTGTAAAATATGCCCTCATATTTATCCTGTATTGTAATAAACTCATTTTGTGGGGGGAACTTTCGAAAAGCCCACAGTTCACATGCACATTATTATGTGCATGCTGACATTTATTACTACGAATGGACTAAGAGGGGGGGGGTTTGTAGGGGACAGCCTCCTTATAGTTAAATGCAACATTGCCTGCAAACCGACTTTCATCTGGATCCACGGTGTACATGTTATGTGATGTACTCAGCTTTATCGAAACAGAACGCTCACCACACTCCAGTACCATGGAGCTTTGCTTCGCTTGCACTTCTGCCTTATACCACTTATGCCACTTCTGGGTACAGTTTCGATGTTCTCTGGCTTTGCTCTGACACTTGAATGTAACCTTGAACTATCACTACAATGACACATGATTTGGGGAAATTGGTAACTAGCTAGGGCATTTCACCTTTGGGAGTTTATCTTGCACACAGGGCCTAAAGATGCCATACCTCTTACAGGGGTGGCTTGTTGGTGGAGGGCACGTTATTTTTGGATGACATGCAAAGAGCAAATCAAAACCGTTTCTGCTAGAGAAATGATGATGGAGTTCTAAACAAACCGTCCTATTTAAATGTTACTTTTTTCGAATTATTGTATACTTTCTCTTTTATCCTTACACCCACATGTTGTGTAATTAGATGAATAAAGACACACACACCAATGTTTTTTTTACCAACTTATATCATTTAGAAAGGCTTCAAAAAGCCAAACATATGTACAAGTAGAAAATAAGTTATTTACAAAAAACAAAAGTAAACTAATTTTTTTCTTATTCAAACAAGGTAGCCCAGTAGGCCAACCGAAATTTCCAATCGGCCAGCAATTGAGCCTGTTGGTTGTGGAGGTCCTCAAAGGCTGCAATCAATTGCCACATTGCAGCCATCATTTCGGCCACAGTGGGTGGTGGGGGAGGCCAATTCACAGCTTCCTCCATGGGTGCTGAAAGAAACCAAAAAAACAAAAATAAATATACATCCAAACCTAATTTGTCAAACAGACAGGACTTACTAGAGATGTGTACTGTTACATTACTTTCAAATGTTAGGCCTCTAGATACAAATGCATTTGGCCGCACAATAGACGTTGATAAGGCTTTGGTGTTGCATTTTGATAGATGTACTACATTCTGGTGTGCCCCAGGGAGAGGGGCGTGGACAGGGTGGTCTTACCAGCATTATAGGCCCCAGGCCAAAGCACTACACTGGGGCAATACCTATAAATCCACTCTCAGGAAATTAAAATAATTTGGTTTAGATTTAAATTCCAAAAAAAAAGAATAATATACTGACAAGTTGACAAGGCTATCGGGCCTATTTGTGTTGCCCCTGCCCTGCGTGCCCATGTGTTATGATGGCTCTGGCTGTGGTTTGAGTGTTTAAAAAAATGTAAATTTGTAGGGCCATTATGTTTTAAACCTGTGACATTGAGGTCACCATTTAATCAACATGTGTGACAGCAGGGATTATTTACAAGGATAATGGACATCTCAATGTTATCCAATTATGTCCAGCAGTTATAGCAAATACTTACTATCTCCAAAGGCCTCTCCTCCGTACTCTCCTCCTCCAGCACCAGCACCGGCTGGTGCAGCTGGTCCTCCTCCTCCTCATCCACCACCGGCTGGTGCTGCTGGTCCTCCTCCTCCTCCTCATCCAACACCGGCTGCGGCTGCTGCTGCTCCTCCTCCTCATCCTCCTCCTCTACAACTGGCTGGTGGTGCTGCTCCTCCTCGTCCTCCCCCACCGGCTGGTGGTGCTGCCGCTGTTGCCAGCGTTCAAACCGTGCCCGGTCTGTTGTAAACAAGGCACAAATAATGAGGGTATTGTAAACAGATTCTCCAGCGTAAAAAAACAATAGTAGTACGATAATCATGTGATCAGACATTTTTAAATACATTCTCATTGCCAGCAGACACAAATATTACCTACTTTAAAAGTAATGAGCTAAACATGATACACGCAAAGCATTTCACATGACGTATCACAAATGTTTGTTTTTGGTATAGGGATGTGGAATATCTCAGTGGGCTAGTGGTAAGCACTTTGCTCTCAAAGCACTGGGGTCAGGAGTTTAAGTTATGGCCATAGCCTTATCTGTGTGGAGTTTGCATGTTTGCTCCATAGTTGCATGTGTTGACTACAACACTCCCAAAACATACTACTGGGCGGGTAATTTGGTTTTTGTACAAATTGCCAGTAGTCTGTGTGGAAATGTTAGGGAATTTAAGTCTGCAAACTCCCATGGGGCTGGTAATGATGTGAATTAGTTCTCTCTGTACAGGACCACTGAATTAGTGGAGGGATATCAAATACTTTGGATGATGAGTATATTTTTGAAATGAGCCTTTGTTGGGACTACCTCACATTGTAAATAGCCAGTTAATTAATGATTGATTAGCTATATATAGTACAGTAGCTATATTGATTAGCTATATATAGTACAGTAGCTATATATAGTAAGGTGCAAGCAGTCTGCTTGCACCTTATGGGACATTCAATTATTTTTAAAAAACGCTAAGGTGTTTGGGTTTTAAAACCTGCCTTTTAAATGTTTTGTCAATAATAACAAAACATCTGCCACTCCAATCTGTTTTTTTTTTGTACAATATCTTTTTATTGAATACAATTGCAGAGTTACAATCGTAAAGAACAAAGGCAATAACACGTGATAACAATCATCAGAGAACATAGAGAACATAACCACGATAGGTACTTTTTCATTTTAGCTTTAACCCGCATGTGATAATCATAGTTATATGTTTGGCCTTTTCATAGGTGACTGCCTCTGTATGGTAAACCTTAGTATTGCTTAAATGTTGTGAAGAAAGAGAAAAGAGAGCAAGAGGGAATAGAAAGGGGGGATGAGAGAGGGAAATTATGAAACAGAGTGGAAAGAAAAATGGTAGGAGGGAATGAGGGGAAGGGATCTAGGAGCACAGTTCCATTCCAAAATGAGCACTAGATACAATTCTATGGAATAGCAGAAAGAGGGTTTATTTAACTAAGGCAGCGTATCTTGCGGACCCCTGGAATTCTAACCATCTAAACGAAATGGAGCAATATTCTGTAAACTTATCGGATGAGCTAAGAATCAAGTCATCCATATATCTTTAGGACTTGATGCGGGTAAGCCACTCCTTCAGGGTTGGAGGAGAGGAGGATCTCCAGTGAACTGGAATTACCGCCTTTGCAGCACTATTTAAGTTTTTTAGCAAGGATTTTTTGTATATTGATATCGAAGACTTTGTCTGGTTTAGTAACCAAAAACCTGGGTCAACTGGAACTTCTGTTTTTAGGATTTCTTTTAAAGTCGTTATGACACCGTCCCAGAAAGGTCTCAAAAGTGAGCATTCCCACCAGATGTGTAGCGGCGTCACGACACCCGAGCCACATCTCCAACATAGGTTAGAGTTCCCAGGGTACATTTTAGCAAGGACATTAGGACACCTCAATACCATCTGGAGAGGACCTTATATTGTGTCTCAAACACTGTTACACTAAGAGAACTAGCCTTGGTGGCTTGAAAGATATTATTCCAATGTCTTTCTTGTATCCGACTCCCCAAATCTCTTTCCCAATCTTTGGTAAATTTTGGCAAAGAGGAGAAGCGGTTCTCAATCAGATACCCCAGAAAGGGTATGTTCAGGACTCAAAGGGGAAATACACATAGTTTCAAATGATGTCAATTCCCTTTTAACCCCATGCCGCAATTTTTCAGTACTTAAAAAGTGTTTGAGTTGCACATAATGTCAAAGTTCCGCATTGGGCAGGCTCCATTTTGCCTGCAGATACTCAAAGGTATGTACACCCGACGGACCCACCAGCTGACCTGCACGAAGAATTCCTGCCCTAGACCAAGCTTTAAATTCTTTTTCTCTGATCCCAGGAGGAAAAGACTGATTGTCAAACAATGGGGTCAAAGGCGAAATGACAGAGGAGATATATTTAAATTTTCGGAGTTTAGTCCAGCACCTCAGAGTAGGTTTTATTACCGGGTGTTGTAAATTTGGAAGGTTCATGAGCCAGGGACAGGTCCTCGAACAATGCCCGAGAGACCACTCCTCTATTGCAACCCATTGTTTGTCAGCTTTAGCTCTTGTCCAATCAAGTATTCTACCGAGCATAACAGCATCATAATAGGACTCAAAATGAGGGAGTTGGAGCCCACCCAGATGTTTCCGTCTAAATAGAGTATCATGTTTAAAGCAAGGTTTCCTTCCCCCCCACACAAAGTTCTTGATTACGCAGTTCAGGTTTGAGAACCACTTGTATGGTATGTGTATCGGAAGGGTCTGCAAAAGGTACAAGACACGGGGCAACACGTTCATCTTGACAATATTAATTCTACCAACCCATGAAAATTTCTTCCCCTGCCACTCTCTCAGATCTTTTCGAAGACCATTGAATATGGGTTGAAAATTAATTTCGAATAATTGAGAAGGGTCTTTGGTGATGTTTATTCCCAAATACTTAATGTGATTCGGATGCCACGTGAATGCAAACGCACTTTGGAGTCCTTCAACTACCTCTGGGGGAGTGGTAAGATTAAGTGCAACAGATTTAGAGTAATTGATCTTAAAGTTCGATAAGGTACCAAATCTCTGGAACTCTAAAACCAGATTAGGGACTGAGATAACAGGGTTAGTAATAATTGCTAACAAATCATCAGCAAAAAGAGCCAGTTTATATGTCGAGTTACCTAATCTGATTCCAGATATATCAGGGTTTAACCTGATTGCCCTCGCCAATGTCTCCATACATAGGACAAAAACGAGTGGCGATAGGGGGCAACCTTGTCTCGTGCCGTTAGATATTATGACAGGGTCCGAAAGATCTCCATTTATCTTTATTCTAGCCGTGGGTCTGTGATAAAGCGCAAGTATTCTATGGAGGCATGTTTGACCTAATCTCATATGGGTAAGTACACCTCTTAAAAAAGTCCAGTCTATTCTGTCAAAAGCTTTTTCAGCATCAGTTGACAACAATATGGACTGGGTGGGAAAATTAGAAGCTAAGTTGATTAGATCAAGGACTTAGGTGGTATTGTCTCTCGCTTCTCTGCCAGGTACAAACCCCACTTGATCAGAATGGATTGTCCTCGGTAATATAGATTTCAATCTGTTGGCAATGAGTTTAGCATAGAGCTTGACATCTACATTAAGAAGCGAGATTGGCCTGTAACTTTGACATCTAGAAGGGTCCTTCCCGTCTTTGGGAATAACTGAGATATGGGCTTCTAAAGCCTGTGTCGTAAATGTTTCCTTTTCAGAAACCGCATTAAAGGCCTGTAGCATTAAAGGGACCAAAATATCCTTAAAGGTTTTGTAATACACAATAGTAAACCCGTCCGGGCCTGGGCTTTTTCCAGATGGCGTGGATTTAATGGCCTCTATTAATTCCAAAGAGGTAAAAGGGGCATCAAGCATTCTCCGGACCTGAGAGAGTGGGAAAGCCGATATCAGCTAAATAAGATGCAGTGTTTGTTTGTTTCTCAAGGAGAGAGTCTTTAACATCCTGTGAAAGGTTATATAATTTGGTATAGTATGTATGAAATGCTTTCGCAATGTCTTGACTGGTGTTGTGTTTAGTCCCCTTTTCATCAGAAATTGTCTGAATGAACGTAGTAGCTCTCTGTGCTCGAAGGGCCTTGGCAAGCATCCTTCCCGGGCTTATTGCCCCACTGGAAGAAGCGACTTCGGCATTTACGCATATCTAATTTAATTCTATCTGACAGGAGATTGTTAAGAGCTATTCTGGTTTCTGTTAATTCAGACAAGATATCTTTCGATAAGGATGTCTTGTGTCTCATCTCTAATAGTTTGAGTTTGTTCAATAAGGAAGTCTTAGATCTTTCTTTTTCAGCTTTCATGAATGAACCAAGTTGGATCAGTTTCCCCCTCGCAACACATTTATGTGCCTCCCAAACTGAGATTTTGGAAGATTCTGGGATATCGTTATGTGAGATGTAATCCTCTATCGTGTTCTCAATCTGGGTCTTACAGTATGGTATTTGCAACAATGATTCATTCAGTTTCCAAAAGGATGGTTTCTTGTGAGGGCTAGCTAGGCGCAATGTAAGGAAGACTGGAGCGTGATCTGACCAAGTAGTTTGGCCAATTACAGTGTCTTGTACCAGATGCAGGTGTCTATGTGACAGGAACAAATAGTCTATTCTCGAATAGACTTCGTGAGGGTGGGAGTAAAAGTGTAATCCTTGTCTGAAGGGTGGTTTAGTCTCCATACGTCAGCCAGCTGGTGGGTGTGTAAGGTGCGTCTTACCTTGCGATATAGTTTGTCTGAGTATCTATGCGACTTGGAGGAAGAGTCTAGTTCTGGATGAAGAGTCCAGTTCAAGTCCCCGCCAACCACCAAAATTCCGTCTCTGAGAGAGTCCACCTGCTCCATAATTTTCTCGAAGAAGCCAGGCTGCCGCTGGTTTGGTGAGTAAACATTGACAAAGGTGAATGATTGGTTAAAGATATTACATTTTACCAGAATACCCCTCCCCTCCTCCAACCTGTGTTTTGTTACATTAAGCAGTGGGAGACGTTTAGAGAAGAGAATGGCCACACCTAGAGTCTTTCCCTTACTATTGCTACTAAAGTAGGCGTGAGGGTAGAGATAGTTACAAAACGAAGGGGCTGCGCCCTGTTTGAAATGGGTCTCTTGAAAAAAAGCTATGTCAACCTTGTCATTCTGGAGGTCACGCAGAGCTCTCGATCTTTTTTCTAGTATATTTAGCCCCTTTGCATTTATAGATGCTATCTTGAGTGTCATTGCCATGGAGACGTTTCTATCAGCGCAAAGTATTTTCTATTGCATCCTAGGAAGTGTACTTTGACTGCGCTCCTAGAAGGAATGGGACCGAAAGGGAAGGAGAGAGAGGGAGAAGGGTTAAAAAGAAAAAGCAAAAATAACAGCCAGAAAGAACCGAACCACATTAAGAGTGTGAACGTAATTAAACCGCTTCTGACACAAAAGGATGAAAAAAGGTCATCCATGTGTCGGAAATGTGGAGTGCGGTTAAGGGGGGTCACAGAGGATTGGTGACAGCGACGACCAACAAATTACAAATCTATTTTTTTTTTTTTTATTTATTTTCCTTTTTTTTAAGAACTATTAAGAAAAGAACGTATCAAAATACAAAATGTAGAATACAAAATACACCCTAAGAACCTCCAATAGAATAGTTTTAGAGAACATCCTTATAAACTGTGTAAGCTTTACATTTCAAAGCATTTAAACTACATCTCTGATAAGGCAAAAGCTTACTATGCATAAAAATACTCAGACCCAAAGTCCAGTAAGAGATTCTTCCGTTTGCTCCATCTGTAAAAAAGAGATAAAGGACAACGGGAAATACAAACATTTTCCTATAATAATATGATTTAACTGTGTAATTGAAACCAGAAGTCACAGTTATGTGAACTTTAACAACAGCATAGCGTCCAAATACTTAGAAATATATCAAGATACAGGATACAATAGCATTCGTGAGCAGATTCAAGTGACCTCCTCGGTAGGCGCGCTCTGTCTTCTCTTGGCATTCTTCTTCAAATTTCCCATCCGCTGCATATTATCAGAGACTGTGGAGGACGAATTTGGAGATAATAGCTGATGCTGAGATTGCCATTCGGTTATTACCACCATTTGGATGTCAGGTGCTCTGCAAAAAGACTCTAACTTCGCAGGCTCCCGAAGGGTCAGTGATTGACCTTGATGAGTGGCCTGAAGGCTAACAGGGAACCCCCACCGGTATCTGATATTATTCTTGGCTAGCTCAGATGTAAGAGGTCTCAGCATCCTGCAAAATTGCAAGGTGTGCCACGATAAGTCTTGGAAAATCTGTATAGCGTTCCCGTCGAATTCCACTTTCTCCAGACGTCTGACTTTATTCAGGATCTCCTCCTTCTGGGTAAAGTAGTGGAGCCTGCATATTACATCTCGGGTCTCTCCGTTGCTACTCCTCTCGGACGAAGGGCTCTATGAGCTCTGTCGAAGGTGATTCGTTCATTTGGATCTTGATCAAGAATCTCATTGAAGATTTTAGTCAGACATCGACTAAACCTTGAGTCGGGATGTCTTCTAGGATACCGCGCACTCTCAAGTTGTTCCTGCGGCCCCTATTATCGAGATCGTCCATCCTTGTTCGTAGCATTGTCAATTCCGTAGCTTGACGAGAAACCACATCTTTAAAGCTGTTATGGTTCTCAGCTGCTTCCTCTTTACTTTCTTCTAACACCGAAAGTCTTGAAGTGATGCGGGAGAGATCCGCTTGGATGTTTGCCACTTCTTTACGTACAATATCTTGTAGCTTATTTTCTAATTTCTCAAAGTCCGCCTTACTTGGTAATTGTTGCTTAGTAGACAGAGACTTGAGCAACTGTAAAATTTCACTAGTATCGTGAGAACCTGCTGGAGGATTAGAAAGCTGGCTAGTACTTAAAGATGGTGAACCAGAGGAAACTGGTGTTGCCGGAGATGGTGAATGCTGTCTTTCAGACATTGTTGGTGAGTTGGAAACTTGCAAGAATTGCCGCAAATCAGAACGCTGGGAAGAGCTGGAAGTATTTGTAGCTCCTTTTTTGGCAGAGCTTCTCCTATCTCTGCCCATCTACAAATCGGAGTGATCCTCAGGTTAGGTTATGATAAGAACTCAGAATGATATTGGAAGGAACTGCAAGTTTGGTGATCGTCGCTGGCCACTTCTCCTCATAGTGGCCTAAGCCTCCATTCACACTAGGTTAAGGACATCATCATTACAACTCACATGTAGCACCATGCACTGGTCTGAGAGCAAAAGAAATATCTTCAGCATGTAATTCTTCAAACAGCCACAAGATGGTAGTGTGGTTATCCCACATAAGAAGATACTTGTAAAAATGGAACTTCAAAAGCACATAGCTGTGGGTATACACAGCTCACATATTCAGTGTCCAAGAGCTTACAGAAAGGTCCTGGTATAGAGAATATGATATAGATTACCCACTACTGTACTGTAGGACTGTATGTGCCAAAGAGAAAGTACTATGTGGCTCCCCCTTTTCTTCCAACAAGGGGGTTTATAGGACCCTGTAAGCAGTTTAGAGCCCTTATCAGAGGTAGGTTCCTAACAGGGAGGCTGGGAGTTCTGCAGCACCACACTCCTATATGCTGAAGTAAGGGCTCCAGTAAGATCTACAGGACTGCTGACCTGGGGTTATCTCTTTACTGCCTCCTCACCCTGTGCTGTGTGAGTTACCTCCACGGGATCAAGATGGCGCCGGGACTCCCTCCGTCAGCGCTGATGTGGGTGAGCACTGAAAGTATCTCCTGAGGTAGTGCGGTCAGCGGGGAGGGCACAGGGCTCCAGGCACCACGCTGTAGAAGAGCAGTTTAATTCCCTCTGTCCGTGTCCAGGTCCTGTCTGCCTCATATCATCACGGTCGCGGCTCCGGGGATTGGCGGGAAATCAGCACCGCGATCTGAATTGCCAATTAGCTGTCTCCGGCTGGCTCCAATTCTAGCTGAATTTGCGCCCAGATGGTCCCCCTCACTTTCCCTCACGGATTGCTGCCCCAGGATGTTTGTAAGTGGCTCTAAAAGTAATTTACTCCCGAGCAGCGCACGGAGCTCCCAGGCAAGGTGACCAGTCAGAATGGCGTCCAGGCCATGCCCCTCCAATCTGTTTTTAAGGTGAGATCAGCAAGTTACAGCACTGGAGTCAAGAGTTGGAAAGCCTGATTCAAAAAACCTCCCTTAATGTTCATAAGTTTCTCCCAAAAACATTTAGGAAAGTAAATGGTCAGCAGACAAATGTAGGAGACAGGAGCCAAAGCAGGTTGGGTGCATTGGAAGGGGAATGACCTTTATAGTGTGCTGGCACATTGATATGTAGGCCATGTCAGGTGATTAGGGTGAACATATTTTCAAACATGTAGCAAAGATATATGTGTACACGTGTTTTGGCGATTAATAGAGAACTCACTTCTTATAAACTCCTGACGGAGTTCATGTAGCAGCTGGGGCTGACGGCGTCGGAGATTGCTCCAGCGCCTCTGGAGCTGGACGATGGTCCTGGTGCGATGGTAATGCAGACGGAGGTGTCTGCGGACCCTCTGATATGCCCGCAGCTTGAGTTCATTTGATACATAGCGGCCCGAGGGCACATTATCCATGCCCTCAGTTAGGACTCGTAGCTCTCTGCGGCTAAAGATTGCTGCCCTCATTTTGAAATTCGGAAGCAATCAAAATGGAAGTATTTAGTGCTGTGATTGGTTCTCTCAGCACGTATGGGCGAGCTCATGTTTCACGCTGATTTTTCTGACACCTGTGTGTGTAATGGTTGCTTCTCCATCCAAAAACATGGTGCCCGTCGCAGGTGAGTCAAGTACTCTGTGCTCTGCAATTAGGAAGAGAGTGTACACCTGGTCTATTAATCAAATCATGTTTTTAAACCCACCTGGACTTAGCTTTCATTCCTCTTCAATTGCTATTTTGCAGGGCAGGCCAAGTGACGTTTAGAATTGTTGCCAGTTTTGGGTGCTTAGAATCAAATCAACAAACAGTAAGTACAATTTGATGTGATCTGAATTTAGTAAGATAAAATGTTTGTTCACATTATGGAGGCAGCTTTTTAGGATGAAATATGTGTTACTTTGCTTGCAAAAAATAAAAGAGTGGCCTTGCCCTCAAAATGTACATGGAAAGTATACAATTTAATGCTACACTCTGCTAATGGGCTTCCCCCTAACAAACACACTAATAAGTTGAATATAGCATTGATGGTCAGATTACTGCAACTGTATCTATGCACTTATTTGGATGAATCCCAAAAATAAAAAAAAATTAGTCTACACTCTTAATCCTGGTGGTGGCTGTATTTTACAATCACCTTACATGTCCTATCACATTCTTGTGTTCCTGCTCAGAATTTTGAATGGGAGATAGGTGAGTTAACTGTGTTGGCACTGTGAGAAGCAATGTAATAAAATATAAAGTGGAGAGTGGTAGTATTAGCAGAATGTTGATTTCGTTATTTTAGGCAACTAATTTTAAAATACAGTTGCCTGAGTGACTGTTGGTTATATATAGAAACAACAATGTTTTTTAGATTAAGGGGCATGTGCTTGATACATAGGTTGGAGTCTGGCAAATGCAATCAGTAAGGGGGTGGGTTGGCCTACAATGTTTCATTGCACCTGACTGTTTGCTTTGCCAATAAACACACTCCTTTTCTTTTCTAGAGCAATATGTCTGATGCAGGGGCGAGCTCGGAGCGGACCCAAGGGCTGCCAAGCCGCCGGAGGCCAAATTTTACAGACGGAAGTACTTGTGTAGCAAGTGATCTTGCTTTTCCACACTGATGATTGCCCAATAACGGGTCATGAACACGCTCAAAAATCGACGGAAATCACCTGCAAAATCAATGAAAGTTCTAACTTCGACCGTAGAACGCAAAAAGTGCAGAAACGGTACCAATCAAATGTTTGTTCTAAAGCGCAATTTAGGTTGAATGACTGTAACCATAGTACTAGTTAGACAATTGTGAGCTTAACCCACCTTGTGTCTGTAAATCATTTCTCTATCAGAGCCTTAGTTCTACTACAAAGTCAACATTGGACTTTGTCACATTAACATGTTCAGTTTTCTACATTAGACCCTGGCCCGTGTTCATGACTAGTGGTCCATCTTCACCCAAGGATCTTAGCCCTCCTCCTCCTCCCCCCCCTACAAAAAATTGAAGAGAGTTATGCTGTCAGCAACAAAACAGCAAACAACTCTGCCTTCTAAAGAGAAATTATCACAAATCCCCAAGGCGAGTCCAAGGGTGTTGGTGGTTGTCAAGCCTGACCTTCCCATCACAGTACGGGAAGAGGTGGCTCGGGAGAAGGCAATTGATGATGTAGCTGGCGCTGTGGAGGAACTTGATGATGAGGATGGTGATGTGGTTATTGTAAATGAGGCACCAGGGGGGGAAACAGCTGATGTTCATGGGATGAAAAAGCCCATCGTCATGCCTGGTCAGAAGACCAAAAAATACACCTCTTCGGTCTGGAGTTATTTTTTTATCCAAATCCGGACAACCAATGTATGGCCATATGTAGCTTATGTAAAGCTCAAATAAGCAGTGGTAAGGATCTTGCCCACCTAGGGACATCCTCCCTTATACGTCACCTGAAAAACCTTCATAGTTCAGTGGTTAGTTCAGGAACTGGGGCTAGGACCGTCATCGGTACAGGGACACCTAAATCCCGTGGTCCAGTTGGATACACACCAGCAACACCCTCCTTGTCAACTTCCTCCACGATCTCCATCAGATTGAGTCCTGCAGCCCAAGTCAGCAGCCAGACTGAGTCCTCTCCAATACGGGATTCATCCGAGGAATCCTGCAGCGGTACGCCTACTACTGCCACTGCTGCTGTTGCTGCTGTTAGTCGGTCATCTTCCCAGAGGGGAAGTCGTAAGACCGTTAAG
The DNA here is from genome assembly GCF_038048845.1 of Mixophyes fleayi. NCBI lineage: Eukaryota > Metazoa > Chordata > Amphibia > Anura > Limnodynastidae > Mixophyes > Mixophyes fleayi. Next base: position 71,889,618 of record NC_134408.1, read on the forward strand.
TCTTTCACAAAACAATTGACCGTCCAACAGTCGTTTGCCATGACCACAAAATACGATAGTAGTCACCCTATTGCAAAGCGTATAACTGCGGCTGTAACTGCAATGTTGGTGTTAGACGTGCGCCCGGTGTCCGCCATCAGTGGAGTGGGATTTAGAGGGTTGATGGAGGTATTGTGTCCCCGGTACCAAATCCCGTCGAGATTCCACTTCACTAGGCAGGCGATACCAAAAATGTACAGAGAAGTACGATCAAGTGTCCTCAGTGCTCTGAAAAATGCGGTTGTACCCACTGTCCACTTAACCACGGACATGTGGACAAGTGGTTCTGGGCAAACGAAGGACTATATGACTGTGACAGCCCACTGGGTAGATGCATCGCCTTCCGCAGCAACAGCAACAGCTGCATCAGTAGCAGCATCTACAAAATGGCTGCTCGTGCAAAGGCAGGCAACATTGTGTATTACAGGCTGTAATAAGAGGCACAATGCTGACAACATATTAGAGAAACTGAGGGAAATTATCTCCCAGTGGCTTACCCCACTTAGACTCTCATGGGGATTTGTGGTGTCAGACAATGCCAGTAACATTGTGCGGGCATGAAATATGGGCAATTTCCAGCACGTCCCATGTTTTGCACACACCATTAATTTGGTGGTGCAGCTTTACCTCAAGAGTGACAGGGGTGTGCAGGACATGCTTGCGGTGGCGCGCAAAATTGCTGGACACTTTCGGCATTCAGCCAGTGCCTACCGCAGACTAGAGGCACATCAAAAAAGCATGAACCTGCCCTGCCATCACCTCAAACAAGAGGTTGTGACACGCTGGAACTCCACCCTCTATATGCTGCAGAGGATGGAGGTGCAGCAAAAGGCCATTCAGGCCTACACAGCCACCTACGACATAGGCAAAGGAGTGGGGATGCGCCTCAGTCAAGCGCAGTGGAGACTGATTTCCGTGTTGTGCAAGGTTCTCCAGCCGTTTGAACTTGCCACACGAGAAGGCAGTTCCGACACTGCCAGCTTGAGTCAGGTCATTCAACTGATCAGGCTGTTACAGAAGCAGCTGGAGAAAGTGAGGGAGGAGCTGGTAAAGCATTGCTATCCAACAAAGCATGTAGCTCTTGTGGATGAAGCCCTTCGTACGCTTTGCCAGGATCCGAGGGTGGTCACTCTTTTAAAGTCAGAGGAATACATTCTGGCCACTGTGCTCGATCCTCGGTTTAAAGCGAATGTTGTGTCTCTGTTTCCGGCGGACACAAGTCTACAGCGGTGCAAAGACCTTCTGGTCAGGAGATTGTTCTCTGAAGAGGACCGTGACATGCCAACAGCTCCACCCTCATTTTCTTCCACATCTATGGCTGCGAGGAAAAAGCTCAGTTTTCCTAAAAGAGCCGCTGGCGGGGATGCTGATAACATCTGGTCCGGACTGAAGGACCTGCCAACCATTGCAGACATGTCTACTGTCGCTGCATTGGATGCTGTCACAATTGAAAAAATGGTGGAGGATTATTTTGCTGACACCATCCAAATAGACATGTCAGACAGTCCATATTGTTACTGGCAGGAAAAAAAGGCAGTTTGGAAGCCCCTGTACAAACTGGCTCTATTTTACCTGAGTTGTCCCCCCTCCAGTGTGTACTCAGAAAGAGTTTTTAGTGCAGCGGGGAACCTGGTCAGTGAGCGGCGAAGGAGGTTGCTTCCTCACAACGTTGAAAAAATGATGTTTATAAAAATGAATAATCAATTCCTCAATGAAGTGCAGCACTGCCCTCCAGATAGTACAGAGGGACCTGTGGTTGTGGAGTCCAGCAGGGACGAATTGATAATGTGTGAGGAGGAGGAAGTACACACTGTAGGGGGAGAGGAATCAGAGGTTGAGGATGAGGACGACATCTTTCCTCAGTAGAGCCTGTTTAGTTTGTACAGGGAGAGATGAATTGTTTTTTTGGTGTGGGGGCCCAAACAAACCAATCATTTCAGCCACAGTTGTTTGGTAGGCCCTGTCGCTGAAATGATTGGTTTGTTAAAGTGTGCATGTCCTATTTCAACAACATAAGGGTGGGTGGGAGGGCCCAAGGACAATTCCATCTTGCAACTATTTTTTTGGCATTATGTGACCATTCAACAGTCGTTTGCCATGTTCAAAAAGTAAAAGAAAATTAGAAAATGTCAACAAATTCAAAAAATTTAATCAAAACTTAAATGCCCTGTCATTATTTTAAACAAGAGGGTTTGACGTGCTAGAATTAGTGTAGTGTTAATATGTTATAAACACTACACTTGGAACTTGGAGGAGGTATTGTGGCCCCGATATCCAATTTAGTACCGGGGCCACCCCACTACGCAGTCCAGATTTTTTTTTTGGGGAAATTCAGAGCCGTGGAGGGTTTTTTATGAATTATATTGTGGTGACCAGACCACTCCTCTATGCAGTCAAGGTACATTATTCGGTGCGATTCATACCAGTTGATGGTTTTCTTATTATATATATTGTGGTGACCCACTCCTCTACGCAGTCCAGATACATTTATTGGTGCGAATCATACAAGTTCAGGGTTTTTAATTTGTATTGTGGTGACCCACTCCTCTACGCAGTCCAGGTACATTATTCGGTGCGATTCATACCAGTTGATGGTTTTCTTATTATATATATTGTGGTGACCCACTCCTCTACGCAGTCCAGATACATTTATTGGTGTGAATCATACAAGTTCAGGGTTTTTAATTTATATTGTGGTGACCCACTCCTCTACGCAGTCCAGGTACATTATTCGGTGCGATTCATACCAGTTGATGGTTTTCTTATTATATATATTGTTGTGACCCACTCCTCTACGCAGTGCATATACATTTATTGGTGCGAATCATACAAGTTCAGGGTTTTTAATTTATATTGTGGTGAGCCACTCCTCTACGCAGTCCTGGTACATTATTCGGTGCGATTCATACCAGTTGATGGTTTTCTTATTATATATATTGTGGTGACCCACTCCTCTACGCAGTCCAGATACATTTATTGGTGCGAATCATACAAGTTCAGGGTTTTTAATTTATATTGGGGTGACCCACTCCTCTACGCAGTCCAGGTACATTATTCGGTGCGATTCATACCAGTTGATGGTTTTCTTATTATATATATTGTGGTGACTCACTCCTCTACGCAGTCCAGATACATTTATTGGTGCGAATCATACAAGTTCAGGGTTTTTAATTTATATTGGGGTGACCCACTCCTCTACGCAGTCCAGGTACATTATTCGGTGCGATTCATACCAGTTGATGGTTTTCTTATTATATATATTGTGGTGACTCACTCCTCTATGCAGTCCAGATACATTTATTGGTGCGAATCATACAAGTTCAGGGTTTTTAATTTATATTGTGGTGACCCACTCCTCTACGCAGTCCAGGTACATTATTCGGTGCGATTCATACCAGTTGATGGTTTTCTTATTATATATATTGTGGTGACCCACTCCTCTACGCAGTCCAGATACATTTATTGGTGCGAATCATACAAGTTCAGGGTTTTTAATTTATATTGTGGTGACCCACTCCTCTACGCAGTCCAGGTACATTATTCGGTGCGATTCATACCAGTTGATGGTTTTCTTATTATATATATTGTGGTGACCCACTCCTCTACGCAGTCCAGATACATTTATTGGTGCGAATCATACAAGTTCAGGGTTTTTAATTTATATTGTGGTGACCCACTCCTCTACGCAGTCCAGGTACATTATTCGGTGCGATTCATACCAGTTGATGGTTTTCTTATTATATATATTGTGGTGACCCACTCCTCTACGCAGTCCATATACATTTATTGGTGCGAATCATACAAGTTCAGGGTTTTTAATTTATATTGTGGTGAGCCACTCCTCTACGCAGTCCTGGTACATTATTCGGTGCGATTCATACCAGTTGATGGTTTTCTTATTATATATATTGTGGTGACCCACTCCTCTACGCAGTCCAGATACATTTATTGGTGCGAATCATACAAGTTAAGGGTTTTTAATTTATATTGGGGTGACCCACTCCCCTACGCAGTCCAGGTACATTATTCGGTGCGATTCATACCAGTTGATGGTTTTCTTATTATATATATTGTGGTGACTCACTCCTCTACGCAGTCCAGATACATTTATTGGTGCGAATCATACAAGTTCAGGGTTTTTAATTTATATTGTGGTGACCCACTCCTCTACGCAGTCCAGGTACATTATTCGGTGCGATTCATACCAGTTGATGGTTTTCTTATTATATATATTGTGGTGACCCACTCCTCTACGCAGTCCAGATACATTTATTGGTGCGAATCATACAAGTTCAGGGTTTTTAATTTATATTGTGGTGACCCACTCCTCTACGCAGTCCAGGTACATTATTCGGTGCGATTCATACCAGTTGATGGTTTTCTTATTATATATA
>NC_134408.1:72231550-72239050 GCF_038048845.1 Mixophyes fleayi
AGGGGGTGAGAGAGCCGAAGGGGGTGCTGGGAAAGGAGATGAGAGAGCCGAAGGGGGTGCTGGGAAAGGGGGTGAGAGAGCCGAAGGGGGTGCTGGGAAAGGGGGTGAGAGAGCCGAAGGGGGTGCTGGGAAAGGGGGTGAGAGAGCCGAAGGGGGTGCTGGGAAAGGGGGTGAGAGAGCCGAAGGGTGTGCTGGGAGAGGCGGTGAGAGAGCCGAAGGGGGTGCTGGGAGAGGGGGTGAGAGAGCGGAAGGGGGTGCTGGGAAAGGGGGTCCTGGGAGAGGGGGTGAGAGAGCCAGGGGGTGCTGGGAGAGGGGGTGTGAGAGCTGAAGGGGGTGCTGGGAGAGGGGGTGTGAGAGCTGAAGGGGGTGCTGGGAGAGCGGGTGAGAGAGCTGAAGGGGGTGCTGGGAGAGGGGGTGAGAGAGCGGAAGGGGGTGCTGGGAGAGGGGGTGAGAGAGCGGAAGGGGGTGCTGGGAAAGGGGATGAGAGCCAGGGGGTGCTGGGAGAGGGGGTGAGAGCCAGTGGGTGCTGGGAGAGGGGGTGAGAGAGCCCAAGGGGGTGCTGGGAAAGGGGGTGAGAGAGCTGAAGGGGGTGCTGGGAGAGGGGGTGGGAGAGCGGAAGGGGGTCCTGGGAAAGGGGGTGAGAGCCAGGGGGTGCTGGGAGAGGGGGTGAGAGAGCCGAAGGGGGTGCTGGGAAAGGAGGTGAGAGAGCCGAAGGGGGTGAGAGAGCCAGGGTGGTAGGGAGTGCAGGAAGAGGAGTGAGAAAGCCGGGGGGTAGAGGTTGCAGGAAGACGTGTGAGAGAGCCAGGGGAGTAGGTGGTACAGGAAGATGTGTGAGAGCCAGCGGAGAAGGTGGTGCAGGGGGTTAAGTGAGAGGGACAAAGGAGAAGATGGTGCAGGGGCATAGGTAAAAGAAAGTGTAAAGGGAGAGACATCTTAAGAATGGGAATGTCAGGGATGCAGCCATCATAAAACACATGTAGTAATGAAGAATGGAAATGCACAGAGGGGACAAGTGTTAAAAAAAATAAAAAATCAAGCCTTCATACTCCATTCACTTATATTTTCTATACCCCCACTCCTAAATTTCTGCTTCGACCACTGCCCTCTATTCCTGCTCCCGACTGCCTGTGTGAGCTGACAGCTGCTGATCCCTCCTCGCCCAGCGCGCCAACTAGGAGAACAGAACACAGGATGCCATAATCAGGTAAGTTCAAATATTTTCTCGTGTGCAATATGTTTTTAACCATCCTTTCTTGAATTGGGGACACTACAGCGTATCCAATAATGTTTAACACTATGTATTGCTCATTATTGAGCTGTAATGATTTTTGCATATTTATCTGTACAGAGATTTTTAATTAAGAGGAAAAAACATTGCTTGTCATAAATTTTATCTGTAATTGTGTCAATATATCTATTTTTGTTTGCATTGTAAATGATGTATTAAGCTGCTCTTGGGACTCACACTCAGTATCTGATATGCTGTTGCAATTTTTATTTGTGAATGAGTTTTTATCTGAGCTTTACTAATGATTTGGGGGCACTACTATGCCATAATATGATTTGTGGGCACTTCTGCATGACCAAATATGAATTGAGGGTAATACTATGTGGCATAATATGACCTTGGGGCACTACGATGTGGCATAATATGAACTGGGCACACTACGGTGTGGCATCATATGAACTTCTGCCAAAGGCAAGTCTTTCATTGTTGAATATGATGGGAGCCCAAAGAAGTTGCTGTATCGGGGCCCAAAATTCCTCTTGTCAGCCCTGCCTGTGAGTCAAGGGGGTAGACGCCTCCAGGTAAATAATCTAAATGTTTCCTATCTAATCAAACTGATGGATCACATCCAATTATTTCTCACCCACCTCCTCTATCCCCCTTAATTTATATACTGTGTTATTTAAAATGAATAGAAAAGACGCATATCCAATTACTGTAGTAAAACAAAAATATTTTTCTCTGACATTTTGCTGTAGATGGAAATACTTTTAATGCGGCCGTGTGGGTTCAACTGATCATTCAATAGTTATGTTTTTTTTAGATATATGTTAGTTTTATTTCATGTGGAATGATTCATGAGAATTCTGCCATTACTATTTAATTGAGGGAAAAGGGTACCTGTTACCTATATGTGTGTAAGTACTCTGTTCGTTGTTGCTATTTTGTGGGAGATTTGAAAAAAGCAAAACATTGTTTCCTACAGTGGCGTCTGTATAATTGGTGGTATTGCTGTAGTATGGGGTGGCGTGCTGGTGGCAATGTTGTAGTGTGTTTGGTGCTTAGTATTGCTAATAAGTAGGAGAGGGTATTGCTATAATGTGGGGGGTGATGCCGGTTGATGTAATGTGGGGGGTGATGCCAGTTGCTGTAATGTGGGGGTAATGCTGGACGCTGTAATGTGGGGGGTGATGCTGGACGCTGTAATGTGGGGGGTGATGCTGGATGCTGTAATGTGGGGGGTGATGCCAGTTGCTGTAATGTGTGGGGTGATGCCGGTTGCTGTAATGTGGGGATGATTGATGTAGTATGAGTGTGTGTGGGGGGTTATTTATTGCTGTAATTTGGGTACTAATAATGTATTGTCATGGTGTTTATTGATGTAATTGGGGTGCTAATAATGTAATGTTGAGGGTCATTAGGAGAAATAAAATACCCCCCCACACACACACACACTCATACTACATCATGTTGTACTGCGCCAGCATCAGTGTGCAACAATATAGTGCATGGAGCCCACAGCACGTGGGCCTATGTGCTTTAAATGCCAGGGCTGATTTTTAGTCCCAGTCCGGCCCTGTATATATATATATGTATATGATGAGATATATATATATATATATATATATATATATATATATATATATGTATATGATGATATATATGATATATATGATATATATATATATGATATCTGATATATATATATATATATATATATATATATATAGAGATATATAGATATATATAGAGATATATAGATATGATATATATATGATATATATATATATATATATATATATGTATATTATGATATATATATATATGTATATGATGATATATATATGTATATGATGATATATATGATATATATGTATATGATGATATATATGAGAGATATATATATATATATATATATATATATATATATATATGTAAATGATGATATATATGATATATATAAATATATATATATCTATCTATCATATATATCATCATATACATATATACATATATATCATATATATCATCATATACATATATATATATATATATATATCATATATATATTCAAATACATATATATATATATATATATATATATATATATATATATATATATGTATATGATATATATGTATATATGATATATATTATTATTATTATTATTATTATTATTATTATTATTTATAGGGCGCCACTATGTGTCCGTGGCGCCGTACAGGGACAGACAGAAGTACAGTACAGGGTGAGACATCACGGAACAGTTAACAAAAAGCACAGTAACTCAGAAGCTCAAAGTACAGCTAGATGACAGGCGAGAGCCCCAGCAGGGTAGCTAGAGGGGTAGAAGGGCCTCACAGAAGAGACAAGGAGCTGGAGAGCAGAGTTAAGGTGGTGGAGAACAGGAGGAGAGGAGGCCCTGCTCAAAGGAGCGTACAATCTAAGGGGAGGGTAGGACGGACAGAGACGCAAGGGTAGGAGGAGGAGAGGGGGAGAGTGGAGGCAAAGACGGAGGGGAGGGGGGAGAGGAGAGCGACGAGGAGGAAGGTAGGTGGGAGACAGGAAGGAGGGCAGTTAAGTGGGGGACTGGAAGGCTATAAGAGGTAGTTTCAGTGTATTAGCTACAAAATATCTATCAGGTAGATATCAGGAAGAGGTAGGTTTTTAAGGCCCGTTTGAAGCTGGACAAGTTGGGTGAAGTTCTGATGGAGCGGGGGAGCTGGTTCCAGTGGAGTGGGGCAGCACGGGAGAAGTCTTGGATGCGAGAGTGGGAGGAGGTGACCAGGGGGGAAGAGAGGCGACGGTCATTGGCCGAACGCAGAGGGCGGGATGGAGCATGGATGGAGATGAGGCTGGAGATGTAGGGAGCGGTGGAGTTGGAGAGGGCCTTGAAGGTAAGTGTAAGGAGCTTGAACACGATTCTGTAGGGGAAGGGGAGCCAGTGAAGGGATTGGTAGAGGGGGGAGACAGAGGAGGAGCGGCGAGAAAGGAAAATAAGCCGAGCGGCAGCATTGAGAACGGAGCGAAGGGGGGCGAGATGAGAGCGGGGGATGCCAGTAAGGAGGAGGTTGCAGTAGTCTAAGCGGGAGATGATAAGAGAGTGGACAAGAGCTTTAGTGGCATCTTGGGAAAGGAAGGGCCGAATGCGCGCAATGTTGCGCAGCTGGAAGCGGCAAGATTTTGCAAGTGAGAGAATGTGAGGGGCAAAGGAGAGAGAGGAGTCGAGGATGACTCCGAGGCAGCGAATTTGAGGAACAGGGGAAAGAGAGGAGTTGAGTACAGTGATAGAGAGGTCGGAAGGGCAGGGGGAATGAGCGGGAGGAAAGACAATTAGTTCGGTTTTCGTAAGATTAAGTTTGAGAAATTTAGAGGACATCCAGGAGGAGATGGCAGAGAGGCAGTCGGACACCCTGGAGAGGAGGGAGGAAGAGAGATCAGGAGAGGAAAGGTAGAGTTGGGTGTCATCCGCATAAAGGTGGTACTTGAGACCAAAGGAGCTGATGAGTTTGCCCAGGGAAGAGGTGTAAAGAGAGAACAGTAGGGGTCCGAGAACAGAGCCTTGGGGGACCCCTACTGGAAGGGAGGATGGGGGGGGAAAGAGATCCAGAGGTGGTGACCGAGAAGGAACGGTCAGCAAGGTAAGAGGTGAACCAGGACAGGACGGAGCCAGAGAGGCCAAAGGATTGAAGGGTGTGGAGCAGGAGTGGGTGGTCAACGGTGTCAAAGGCCGCTGAGAGATCCAAGAGAATGAGAAGGGAGAAGTGGCCCCTGGCCTTAGCAGAAAGGAGATCATTGGAGACTGTGGCCAGGGCAGTTTCGGTGGAGTGGAGAGGGCGGAAGCCAGATTGGAGAGGGTCAAGGAGGGAGTGCTCAGAGAGGAAGGTGGAGAGGCGGCTGCAGACGAGTCTCTCAAGTATTTTGGAGGCAAAGGGGAGAAGAGAGATGGGGCGATAGTTGGAGAGAGAGGTGGGGTCAAGATTAGGTTTCTTGAGAATGGGGGAAACAAGAGCGTGTTTAAAGGAGGAGGGGAAGATACCGGTGGAGAGGGACAGATTAAAGAGGTGGGCGAGGTGGGAGCAGGTGGTGGGGGAGAGGGAGCGGAGGAGGTGGGAGGGGATGGGGTCAAGGGGACAGGTAGACGGGGGGGAGGATGAAATGAGAGAGTGGACTTCTTCGCCCGTAGTGGGGCGGAAGGAGAAGAGGGATTGGTGGCTGGGGGGAGAGGGAGGACGAGTGGGGGGAGGCAGGCGGGGGAGGGGAGGAGGAGAATTCAAGTCGGATGGCCTCGATTTTAGAGGAGAAGAAGGAGGCAAAGTCAGCGGTGGTAAGGGAGGAGGGTAGAGGAGGGGGAGGGGGGGACAGGAGGGTGTTGAAGGTGGCAAAGAGGCGGCGGGGGTTGGAGGACTGGGAGGAGATGAGGGATTTGAAGAAAGATTGTTTGGCGAGAGAGAGGGCGGAGCTGTAGGAAGATAGGATGAACTTGAAATGGAGAAAATCAGCCAGGGAGCGGGATTTTCTCCAGTGTTGCTCGGCCGTTCGGGAGCATTTTTGGAGGAAGCGGGTGAATTTGGAGTGCCAGGGTTGGGGTTTGGAGCAACGGGGGTTGACAGAATGGGCCGGGGCGACGGCGTCGAGAGCAGAGGTGAGCGTAAGGTTGTAGAGGGAGACCGCCAGGTTGGGGCAGGCCTGGGAGGAAAGGGGAGAAAGGAGAGTATCGAGAGTAGAGGACAGAGTAGTAGGATCAAGAGCGTCAAGGTTGCGTCTGGACTGAGTAGGAATGGGCATGGGGAGGGGGGCGGGAGAGGAAGAGAGAGAGAAAGAGAGAAGATGGTGGTCGGAGAGAGGAAAGGGAGAGATGCAGAAGTCAGAGAGATTACAGAGGAAGGAGAAGACTAGGTCGAGGGAGTGACCAAGGCAGTGGGTAGAGGAAGAGGTCCATTGTGTGAGGCCAAGGGAGGAGGAGAGGGTGAGCAGTTTAATGGACGCAGGGTCAGTGGGGTTGTCGATAGGAAAGTTAAAGTCGCCAAGGATGATGGAGGGGAGGTCAGAGGAGGGGTGGTGAGGAAGCCAGGCGGCAAAGTTGTCAATGAAGAGGGAGGTGGGACCAGGGGGGCGGTAGATGACAGTGACGCGGAGGTGGATGGGGTAGAAGAGACGAATAGAGTGGGCTTCAAAGGAGGAGAAGGCAAGAGAGGGTTCAGGGGGGATGACACGAAAGGTACAGGCAGAGGAAAGGAGGAAGCCCACACCACCGCCTTGACGGGCTCCGGGTCTGGCGGAGTGGGTGAAGGAGAGGCCATCATAGGAGAGAGCGGCGGGGGAGGCAGTGTCAGAGTCGGAGAGCCAGGTTTCAGTAATGGCAAGAAGGTTAAAAGAGTTGGACAAGAGGTCATGGATAGCGGTGAGTTTGTTGCGGATGGATCTAGCATTCCAGAGGGCACAGGAGAGGGGGAAAGAGGGAAGAGGAGAGATGGGGATGAGGTTGGCAAGGTGGGCAGTGCGTTGGGGAGGGTGGGGGGAAGAGGGGGGGGGGTGGAGCGCCGGGAGAGAATGGGAATGGCGTGTGAACAAGGGGGCATAGTGAGGGGACAGAGAGGCGGAGGGGGGCAGAGAGGAGCGAAGGACAAGGGGATAAGAGAGCCAAGGAAGGAGGGTGGAAGGGAAGAGGAGGAAGGAAGGGGCAGATGGGAAAAAGGGGGGGCAGCACGGAGAGAGGTAGCGGCGGAGGGGAGACAGAGAAGGGGCTAAGAGAGGGGGAGCAGACAGTAGCAGAGAGAGACGGCGGCAGGTGACGGGGGAGACAAAGGGCACGAGGAGAGAGGGAGGGAGATGAGGTCAGTTAATGAGGCCTAAAGTGGCCTCAAGGAGAAAGGGGAATATGAGTGGCATAGTGGACAAGGCAGGAGGGCATGAGGAAGACAGTGGGAACTGGGGACAATGAGTAACAGAAGATAACAGGAAAATAAAACTAGAGGCAATAAGCAGCAGATGTCCGGAAAATACAGAGGCAATAAAAAAAGGGGAAAGATAATAAAATAGGTAATAAAATAAATAAAATAAAATGGATAATAAAGTAGACAATTAGAACAGGCAATAGATAAGGCAATAAAAACAGGCAATGGATAACAGTCAATAAACAACGGGTGCCTAAACGTGGCTAGGAGCAGGCCGAAGTGGCAGGCCAGCCCAAGGGATGATACAGAGATTCCAGGGAAAAAGTCCAGGGAAAAAGTCCAGGGAAAAAGTCAGTGGTGTAATCCAGAGAGACA
>NC_134408.1:72933921-72963921 GCF_038048845.1 Mixophyes fleayi
AGACAGCACTTCTAGAGTCCAGGATTGGTACTCAACAACATCCAGATTTTTTAAAAACAAGAAGAAACTCACATAGTGTGATATTGTACAATACTGAATTTATTTGCATACAGACTGCAGAGTTGCACTTACATTAGTAATAGTAAAACATGCTTATCTGGGTATCTTTAGAGAGGGGGACCATCACGAACAGAGCTCAACTTAGTTCCTGCTGCTCGAAAAACACGCCACCAATGGCAGAAGATGTAGTCACAAGAAACCCTCTTAGAACACAGTCCTCAACGCATTTCGTCTTTTAAAAGACTTCCTCGGGAGGTATGGTAATATGTGACTCTCCCGGTTACCGATTTAAATAGTGCGCATCCCGCCATCTTGCGCATGCGCACAAGTAGCGTTCTGTGACGTTCAACGTCACAGAAGTCTTTCGGACGTTAGTCTTCAATCCAGAATTTCAACTAGCTTTATTGCATGCACAAAAATGACAATATTGTCTACATCCGTCGCTAAGCGACCATAGAAAAGAAGAACAACACACTTTTAAAACCGTTATAGTAATCATGGGGCAACGATAGTAATCAACCTAAAAACATAAATTAAAAAGTATTAAACAATACATTATAAAACCAATCAATCCTATTAACAGGAAAGAAAACCAGAGAGGGGTATATATATATACACATACATATATATACATATATGTATATATATATATATATATATATATATATATATATATATATATATATATATATATATATATATATATATATATATATATACACATGTATATATACATATATGTATATATATACATATACATATACATATATACATATACACACGACTATCATAACAAGACAATAGACAGCCCAGTATTATTGAAGTATAAATTATCAGTGATATAAGTGCCATTGGCAATATCATATAAATGCGTCAGAGGCAACCACCAAAATAGAGAAAAATACATTTAAACTTATTAACCCTATAACGGGGAAACAGGAATCTAACCTTAAAAACATATAATATAAAAGGTATACTGTAAAATACATTATAAAACCTTTATATCCTCATAAAAAAGGGGGAAACGGTAGTTAGATGTTAATCATGTATAAATAGTACAGCTATCATATCCCGAAGCAAAAGTACAGCCCAACTATGTCGGAAACCTAGCTTATCAGTAATATACATGTCCTAAATCAAAATCAATCAAGATAAAAAAAATATATATATAATAAATTTGTATTTCTAATATGTAGTCCTTTTAAATCAACATACCAATTCTTTGATCTTCATTTGTTGGCGTTAAAGTGTCAAGCACTGGAATACAGCGTAATAATGCACAGCCACCTCCCAACACAATGCCTTCTTCAACAGCAGCACGTGTGGCGTTTAATGCATCAGTTACTCTGTCCTTCTTTTCATTCACTTCAACATCACTAGTTCCACCAACCTGAGGAAAGTTAGAGTTGTATTGATGGCCGAAATAGATGGTAGGAATGAATACATGGAAAATAAGATTTTTACTTACCGTAAAATCCATTTCTCTGACTCCATTTGGGGACACTGCAATACATTGGGGTATAGTAGGTTGGACTGGGAGTTTAGGCACTTATAAACTTGTTTGTTCTTTCCACTCCTCCCCTACTATGCACCTCCTCTCCAGCTCAGACCTCAGTTTTGTATAACCAAGCCAGGAAGAAAGGAGAAGCAATACAGAAAATAGCACCAAGAGCAGCACTACTTTCAGAACAAGGGAGGGTGCGCAGTGTCCCCCAATGGAGTCAGAGAAATGGATTTTATGGTGAGTAAAAATATTATTTTCTCTTTCCTACCATTGGGGGACACTGCGATACATTGGGGACATGCCCAAACTGCCTCTAAGGGAGGGAATGCTCTAGAACAATTGCACGCAACAACCTGCGGGCAAAGCTTGCATCAGCGGCTGTCAAGCCATGCAACCAAAAAAGTCTGTAGAAGATAGAGGCGTTGCCCTCCTGTACAACTGCTTTACCAAAGCACCTTGACCTGTCGTCCAAGAAACCCCAACCATCTTGGTGAGGTAGTTGTAAAGTCACCAGAACCGAATAAGGGAGTGCGAACCTTCGGCAGAATGGTGGAAGGGATGCAGTGGGCCCGAGACAGTGTGGAAACTGACTAGGGCCGCTACTGAGCATCCGAAAGGACGAAGACAACCTAGTCTCCCGGATAGAGACTCTGCCGTTAATTTGGCACAGAAGAGCACAAACCCCATCCAGCCGATGAAGAGCATAACACGCAACGGAAGGAGAATAACGGAATGCTTGACCCCGAGCTCCTGATTCAAGTATAATGCAGATTCTATTGTCTGAACCAATATTGGTTAGAGCGATGCACTTCTCGTCTGTACTGGAAGACAAGAATGTAGCTGTGCATTGCACATTACCGGCACTGGACCCCTGCGAACCGGGGCGATATCCAAGAGACCACCCCTACCCTGGGAAAAGCATATTTTCCCCAGGTCAATAAGTAAAAAGTGGCACAACCAAGTGTTCTGATCACCCGAACTAGATTTCAAGGCTTAACTTTAACTGGCAGAGAACCCCTGAAGAAAGGCTTGAAGATACCAAGATCCTGTAAACCGGTGCCGAAATATATGTAGAGCACTGGGAGCAGCACCTTGCGGGAAGGTAGGCGGATATCAGAGCTAGGTTGCGAAGAAAGCGACCTAGAGAGTTAGCCCTGAGAAGTGTGAAAACTCCAGGGCTCACACCAACACTTTACTGTTTCCAGACCTAGGAAAACTGTACTTCCAGCTCTATCCACGGTACTAAGCAGCTCCCTGCGAAGAACCTCTGGCCTTAAGATTAGTCTTCCAACGCAACATGTTAGTCCATACAAAGAGAGACAGAAGGAGGCCCTCGACCATTCAGTTCTGGCCACAGAGGTAGGCGGAAGGGAGGTGTCGCCACCAGCCGCCCATATCCGAGAACCATACCCTCGCAGGTAAATGAAGGGCCCCAGTATAGCTGGAAGCCGCACTGTGGTAGACAGTCCTTAGCTCCCGTGGATACCTGGAAAATGGGAACGACAGGTACACCAGACTGAAGCTTTAAGAAGCATCCTGGCATCAGAGAATTCTGCTTAATGGTATCTAGATTAAGAGTAGTAAGGGGGTGACCTGATGAATTAGATTGAATGCCCTGGGGCAAAATCTGAAGTGCCCCCAATACACCCCCAGGTGGGCAATGGACATTTCCGTAGAGAGACCATTTCTGTTGGTTAATTGCCTGCCTACTGAGGCTCTCGGCCTTCCACCCTTTACATGTGGGGATAATGGACACAAGTGTGGGAACCAGACACGTTGCACAGGCTACATAGTAACATAGTTGATGAGGTTGAAAAAAGACACCAGTCCATCAAGTTCAACCTATTTTGGATCTCCTGCGATCCTGCACTTATATTTGAAATTAATCCAGAATAGGCAACCGCCCATCTGTTTCAATTTTGAAAATCCCCCCAGACTCAATATTGCAATCCAATTTTACCCTATATCCACTACTATCCTTTATTTTGAATTAACGGTCGTATCCCTGGATACACCTTTCCGCTAAAAATGTGTCTAACCCTTTCTTAAACATATCTATTGAATCTGCCATCACAACCTTCCCTGGCAATGAATTCCATATCTTGACTGCCCTTACTGTAAAGAACCCCTTCCTTTGCTGGTTGTGAAATTTCCTCTCCTCTAACCTTAGGGGATGACCACGTGTCCTGTGTATGGTCCTTGGGGTAAAAAGTTCCCATGAAAGCTCTCTGTATTGACCCCTAATGTATTTGTACATAGTAATCATATCTCCCCTTAGACGCCTCTTTTCTAAAGTAAACATGCCTAAACTGGCTAACCTTTCCTCATAACTTAATGACTCCATACCCTTTATCAATTTTGTCGCCCTTCTCTGAACCCTTTCTAGTTCCAAATTATCTTTTTTATAGAGTGGTGCCCAGAACTGTACTGCATATTCAAGATGAGGTCTTACCAATGATTTATACAGTGGCAAAATTACACTGTCTTCCCTTGCATCTATGCCCCTTTTTATGCATGCCAATACTTTGTTTGCCCTTGCAGCTGCTGCTTGACATTGAGCACTATTGCTAAGTCTACTGTCTACGAGCACTCCCAAATCCTTTTCCATTATAGATTCTCCCAAATTAATTCCATTTAATTTTTAGATTGCGTTCTTGTTTTTGATCCCTGAATGCATAACCTTACATTTATCTGTGTTAAACCTCATATTCCATTTAGCCGCCCAATCCTCCAGTTTATTTAAGTCCCTCTGTAGAGAAGCTACATCTTGCTCTGATTTTATTACCTTACAGAGTTTAGTGTCATCTGTAAAAATAAAAACTTTACTCTCTAAACCATCACCAAGGTCATTAATATATTAAAAAGGAGTGGTCCCAGCACGGAACCTTGAGGTACTCCACTTAAGACCTTTGACCAATTAGAGAATGTTCCATTTATCACAACTCTCTGTTCCCTATTCTCTAACCAGTTTTCGATCCAAGTACAAATTTTGATTTCTAGACCCAGTTCCCTTATTTTGTAAACCAACCTCTTGTGTGGCACTGTATCAAAGGCCTTTGCAAAATCTAAGTAGACCACATCTACTGTCCTGCCCTGGTCTAAGTTCCCACTAACTTCCTCGTAGAAACTATTTAGATTAGTTTGACATGACCTATCCCTCACAAATCCATGTTGATTCCCACTAATAATTTTATTGCGTACCAAGTAATCCTGAATACTGTCCCTTAAAATACCTTCCAGTAGTTTCCCCACTATTGATGTCAGGCTTACAGGTCTATAATTCTCTGGTTGTGATCTCGTCCCCTTTTTAAACAACGGCACCACATCTGCTATTCGCCAATCCCTTGGTACTGAGCCTGATGAGATTGAATCTCTGAAAATTAAGAATAGCGGTCTAGCTATTTCCGAGTTTAACTCCATAAGGACCCTTGGGTGTATGCCATCTGGACCTGGAGCTTTATTTATCTTAATATTCTTCAGTCGCCTTTGGACTTCTTCCTCTGACAACCAAGTATTAAAAATGGAAATGAAACCATGCCATTAATTATGTATTACTCCTGCCATTTGTTCCTCTCTGGTAAATACTGAAGAAAAGAACGTTTTTAATAGCTCTGCTTTTTCCTTAGTATCATTTATCAATTCACCCATCTCACTTCTTAGGGGTCCTATATTATCTTTTTTAATCCTTTTGCCATTTATATACTTAAAAAACTTTTTGGGGTTTGTCTTACTTTCTTTTGCAACGTGCCTTTCATTTTCTAATTTAGCCAATCTAATTTCCTTTTTGCATGTTTTATTACATTTCTTGTACCTATGGAAGGACTCCTCTGACCCTTCAGACTTAAACAATTTAAATGCACGCTTTTTGCTTTGCATTTCTTCCCTTACCTTTTTATTTAGCCACATTGGTTTAGACTTAATTCTTTTACATTTATTTCCCATAGGAATGAACTTATACGTGTATGTTTCCAACAACATTTTAAAGACAGCCCACATTTCTTCCGTATTTTTTCCTTCAAAGGCTTTGTCCCAGTCTATGCTCTTTATAGACTCCTTTAGCATATTAAAATTTGCCTTTTTAAAGTTTAAAGTCCTAGTTGATCCCTTATACTGTTGTTTCTGGAAACTAATTTCAAATGAGACCATTATGATCACTGTTTCCCAAGTGCTCCTTTACTTGAATATTTGATATTACGTCTACATTGTTTGTTATTACTAGGTCCAGTATAGTCCGGTTCCTAGTTGGTTCCTCAACTAATTGGGACATGTAATGGTCTTTTAGCGTGCTCAGAAACCTATTTCCCCTAGCTGTACCGCAGGTCTCAGTACTCCAATCAATGTCCGGATAATTAAAATCCCCCATAATTAAAATTTGACGTAGTTGTGTAGCCTTTTCAATTTGCTGTAGAAGTTGGGCTTCCTCAATCGTACTAATATCTGGCGGTTTATAGCATATCCCTATCAGAAACTTCTCTGAACTTTTTCCTCCGCTGGATATTTCCACCCACAATGCCTCTATATTATCACCAATATTCTCGTATATAACTTCCTGAATACTTGGTTTTAATTCTGGCTTAATATAAAGACATACTCCTCCTCTATAACCTGGTTGTCTGTTCCACTGCTCTCGAGCCGTGAGTTCTACAGTGATACTCCAGAAATGCAACAGCCGTGGCATAACAAGCCCTATTGTTTAGGGGTTTACTGATTAGGACCTGATGGGCCTGGCGTCACCTCCTGTGAACCTTGAGCACCTGATTGAAATAACAGTCTTCTTGGTAGGACCCAAATGACCCTGGAACTCTAAGGATTCTAATAATTCGCCTCTAGGTAACAGACTAGAGTCTGTCTGAACAGGGTTCAGGACCTGGAGAATGATTGACCTCACTCCTGACTGTGTGGCTAACCACTGTAAGAGACTTCGACACGTAGGTTCGGACAGAGTGATAATCTGTGAGTCCAATAACCGGTGAAACAGGTTCATTCTGGGGAACCTCCCTCTAGGAATGCTGCGAAAGGAGTATGCATCCATTTGTACTCTGAACATTGGTCCCCTGTATCCTAAAAGCTTAATGCCACTGAGAAGAGAGAACCTGTTTCCGTGTCAGGGTATCATATTCCTGCTCTTAAGTGAGGGGCCCTTTCCTGTGGTAGGGAGACCCTGTGGGACCCAGTCTAGAAGCTGATGTCTAATACACGTATCTGCTGTGGCAATTGGGTGGGGAAGTATGTAGTCTCTGCACCCTGACGCGTGCCTCCCGGAACCAGATGAAGATCTGTGCGAGAAAGAGATGACGGAGCCCTTGGAAAGTGTTTTCCCAGAGAGGGTACTATAGGGACTCACCGGGTGCAGCGTAGCCCTGCCCTGACTGCCCTAACATCGAAACCTCACGAGGTGCAATGCGCGGAATGAAAAAGGCATGATCTTGAGCTGGAACTGAACTTACTGTCCCGCCCAAGCGAAAGACACCGGTGCCTCCTTCTGAAATGGTACATGCAAGAATACCTACATGATGTATACGGAGGCCAGGAACGCTTTTGTTCACTGCCTGCAATGACTATCAGCCCCTGACGTGCCTAGTGGAGCCGACGGGAAGAGATGTACTCTTACTCTCAGAGGCACCCTTTTTTGCTACCCTGTAACTCTGCCAAAGTTAGCAGCACCGTTCTGTGAACGTCCTTCAGTATACCTCTGGCTAAGTACTCTACCCATGGCTGAATGGCCTATTTTACAACCCAGCTATGACCCTGTAGGGTGTAAAACAGGCTGGCAGCTGGTAGTTAAGTTGAGTGGAAGCTATGTTACACTTTCAGAACGATAAAAACCTACCATGGGCGACAGCCCTGCACAGGGATAGTGGAATAAGTGAATACACGAGTCACAAGGGTTGTTAATTCCACGGGTTTCTTTCTATCTTCCAGGTAAGGAAAATTATAAGAAATTGTGCCCTGTGTAGTAATTGTTTAATTGGCTCTTAGCCCAATGGTCAGACACTGTGCCCAGCCTTTGGGGCGGTGTGGATGTGACAGCAAAGTCAAGTTCCGCAAGGGTTAAAGTGTGTGATGCTTAAGCCGAGAATATACATCCTGAGAATGGATGTTGCATTTCAGAGTTAATGTTTCTCGTCTGTAAATTCAGATCTAACCAGCCAATGTCTGTTGAGGAATGCACACCCTGGAAATCAAAATAATGCTTACCCCTGTTAGATGGTGAGCAATAGTGTCCCTGTCTGGGTGGAATCAGATCAGGACCCCAACATAGCTCTTCTGTCTGGGAAGGAGTGCTTGCGACAGATATGATCTGTGTGAATTGAGTGTGCGTAGAAGCATGAGACAAGGGGTGGTTCACGTACCTTTTCAGACCCTACCACCACCTTAGGGCGTTAGACCATTAATGCCGTTCGTGATTTTTGCCTGGACTGGCTTATCCAGAGTTGGCGTCTCCGAAGTGGAAGCACCTCGTTCACGGGCCTTAGTATCGCAAGCTTCCCAGAGAGCATCCGGGCTAAACTGTTGAAAATATAACAATATATTTGGCACAGATATCATGCAGTTTAGCCGTACCAGCGAGTCAGTCTGAAACATAAGACAATGGTAGGTAAAGAGTCACAGAATAATGGTAAATATATATGATGCAGTGCAGACGAACCTGAGTGTGGCTTACTGCTAAAAGTGCCCCTTTTAGCCATAATACTCTGGTAAGGCAGGAGTTACAGAATAACTCTGTTATTTATCCTCTGGGCACATATATTATATAATCCTTCGCAGGCTTTAGCATTATATGCTGCACAGAGGGCATCCGGGCTAAGCTGTTGAAAAGGCAATATAAAGATATATCCTGCACAGACATAATGCAGCTTAGACGTACCAGCGAGTGCGTATGAGCCATAAGCCAATGGTAGGCAAAGTGACACAAATTAAAGGTGAACCTCGTCATTGATGTACATTAATTATGGCAGTACAGACGGTACTTCTGGAGGTGCCATTCCAGACATAATACAATGGTATGATACGTGCTACCGAATGCATCTGTATGTTATTATACACACCTCGTAATATGAACATACCAGCTGGTTTGCCATCATGGATAATAGTAGGGCATAAATAGTTGTCCCCTTTATACGTGTATATGATATATACCTATATTATATGCATATAAACAGGCCATATAAAGATCATCTTGGCTTCTCAGGGTATTATAGGCCCTGTATATTATAGTACAGACATACCAGAGTATGTCTATTTTTGGAGGCTCTTTATGCAGACATATTATGCAGTATAAAGGCACAAAGTCACAATACCCAGCACTTTATATCTATTAGATGCTCTCTATGGCATAGGAAATAACCAAGACTATATACTAGGTAATTCCTAAGTATAAGGCACCAAGTCCCCAGACTCTGAAGCAGTTCTAGTATATGTGCAGATAGCGACTGAACTGTGTAACCTTATTTCAAGACCTAAACAGGTAAAACAATACAGAGGTACCTGTAGATCAGAGGCAGGGCGACTGTAGCGTGCATCACGATGTACTGTTTACACAGAATCCAGGAATGGCCGCGGTCCGCGCCAGGACGCTGAAAGTGGGAGGGAGGAGGAGGAAGTTCCATGCTCCATCCATGCTCGATCCGTCCTCCAAGATGGCAGCCTCCATGCCCCGCCGAACCGCACATACAAAGTATGGCTGTCGGCTCTTAGAATGCACCTTCCGCTTTGTTGTGGTGCCCAGGCTGCGGGGAGCATTTGCGAGCAAATCGCCTCCTCTTAGAGTGCGATTGCTTCGCTGTCCCCTCCGCTCGTTGTCTAGGGGAAGGAGGGGAGGGACTTGCCGGCATGTCCGTCGGGCCGTGGAGGAAAGGCTATTGTAGCTTCACTCCTGCCCGTAGTATAGATTTCACCCTCGGCCGTCTATATGGCCGTCCTGCAGTGCTGGCTGTCCCATAAAAGCTGCCTGTATGGCAGACTTACATTCTATGGGGCCAACTGCTCCTCTCTAGGGGAGGGCTGCCGGCAAAGGTGCTAGGCAAGTGAGCCAGGGTGCTGCTTACCTAGCGCAGGGACCAGGGTGAAGGAAGCCGACAGCCCCTACGCAGCACTTGAAAGGAAATAAAATCAAAACATGTAAAAACCTAAAACTAGACTAAGTATAGGCAGGAGCCTATACCAACGTGACCTAACTTCTATGCACTTACAAACAACTGAGGTCTCAGCTGGAGAGGAGGGGCATAGTAGGGGAGGAGTGGAAAGAACAAACAAGTTTATAAGTGCCTAAACTCCCAGTCCAACCTACTATACCCCAATGTATCGCAGTGTCCCCCAATGGTAGGAAAGAGAAAGAACAAGTTTTTATATTTTGATAAAACAAAGTAGGCACACAATATTTAAGTCACTATGGTAAAAAATAACTACCTTTATTACAGCAACACCATCAGAAAGCTTAGCCAGTCTCTCATTAAATTTTTCTCTCTCATATTCGCTATTTGTAGACTCAAGTTGCTCATGGATTTCTTGAATTCGCTTTTCTATTTGTGCTTTGTCTCCCTTTCCTTTCAATAACATAGTGTCATCTTTAGTTACAATAACTTCTCCCACTTTTCCAAAGTCATGAGGTTGAATGTCTTCTATATTCAAGCTTAATCCCTCTTCTCCAAAAACCTAAAAGGTGAAGATATTATAGAATATAAACAATAGTACAATGATTATCCACTATTTAATCTATGACTTTTTTAATATTATAATATATTAAAGCAAACTTAAACAAAAAAACACATCCTAAAACGCATTCCACAGTTTCTCCTTGTTTAGACTACTAGGTTATGTAAAAGGTATATTATTTAAAGCACCCTTCAAGAGTTCAGACGGGACCAGTGACCCAATTTGATGGATGGCTATGTTGATAATATAATGGTAAATCGTCCAGTGAATTAACATTTAAAATTGTAATCCATTAAAGTTCAATTGAATTTACCATTTATGTAAGGTGATCTCTTGCCTTTGTTTTATTAAAATCACTGTTCACTGGACTTTCATTTGCTGGCTTTGTGTGTTGACAGGCAATTTCTGCACCGCTCCTGATTTTTGGTTGTACAATACTATTACTTCAATCTTATAACCAAAAATATGTTAAAAATTGACCTAGTAATTATGATAGTGCATGTCCCAAAATAGTTTTTATGTATTATTTTCTACATACACCAACCTCTTGAACAAAAGAATTCCCTTAACCGTTCATTCACTAGACACTTCATCCTACCATAGCATAGTCCAGTCTATAGAGGCAGAATTCCTGTAGTGCTAACTTGTTTTTAACATGTCAATTACCAACACAAAGGCAGTCTGGGGTTAAGTAGGTGCATTTGGCAGAAATTTCAGTGACCATGATGGCTCATAACCCTGATGTTTCAAGAGCAATGGTGTATAAAGGTGATAACATAAAATCATAAACAGAAAAAGTCATCATTAGCGAAGTGTAAAGAATAAAAAAAAAATTCTAAAAAATCAGTATAAGCATATACTCCACAATCTTTATATCCATTCACCTAACTAACCCAGCCAAGCAATCTCTTCTAAGCAGGTAGTGAATTCGTTTAGAGCAATAAGGGCAGCACTTCGTAACTTTTAGATTTGATACACAAAAAGTACAATGCTTACAAGTAATAAAAAACAATAAATTGACACATAAAAAATTGCATAACAGTTATAAAAACAAATGGGATGGAAGTACAGAGCATAAACTTGCATATAATAATTTGTAAGCCTGGGGCAGGCAGAAGAGATGGACAGTGCTTAAATTAGTTGAACCCCAAGAGCTGACAATTTCTTGTAATGGATCTCAACTTTTCAAAAATTCTTTTACACCCTTCCCAACCTCCAGAGGGATGCGGTCTGCGACACTGGTAACAACCACAAATTGCATGTTCCCCAATTTAATTCCCAATTCTACTATGTGACCTAACTTTCCTGTGGAGTGTCAAAGACTCATTTATTAATAAATTCCATATAACTTTACGAATTTATAGATACAAACAGCATAGAACCAGTGTATCAGTTGAGCTAAAACAGATTTCCTCACCTTCTCTCCCTGACAGACAACTTTATTTGATGTATGGGCTTCACTTCATCATGTTATTTATGAACATGTGGTGCGATCACTAATTATATTGATTTTAAGTGGCATTTTTTAAAATTTAATTATTTGTCTATATACAATATTGCAAGCAATGTTCACACAGCTCATGTCTCTTCGTGTGAGACTCCTGCTGGGAATGGCTTCCTTCCATCTGTCCCATATCTCTTTAGGTGTCAAAAAAACTCTTCTATGTTAGGATGTAACTTGCCCCAGGTCTTAAAAGCTGTTCAGCTTCCCCTAAAGGTGATGCGGTTATCTTATAACACAGAGGTGGCTAGGGTCACCAAGTAAACACACACACCAGAACATCTGGCTTCACATTTTACACCTTAGTAGCTCAAAATATCAATGGATTAATTTGATATACAATATTTGCACTGCAGTTATGATTATTATTATTATTAATTTTTATTTATAGGGCGCCACAAAGTATCCGTAGCGCCGTACAGGGACAAACAATGGCACAGTACAAGGTAAAACAGCACAGTACAAGTAACAGTAAGCACTATAACTCTGGGGTCTCAGGCACAGCATGAAAGAGAGGGAGGGAGAAGAAAAGTGAGTATAGGCTGGTAACTATGGCCCAAGAGGGTGGGCACGGATGACAGGTTGAGAGTCACTCTGGGGAGCGGAGAGAAGCGAGAGGAGACAGAGGGCAGAGGGACCGAGAGGAGGTGTGCAGAGTAGCTGGAGAGCGCAGTTAAAAGTGATGGAAAGGTAGGAGAGCCCTGCTCAAAAGGAGCGAACAATCTAAAGGGAGGGGAAGACAGACAGACACATGGATGAGACGGAGAGACGGGAGAAACGGAGACGGAGTCGAGGAAGGGGGAGAAGGGAAGAAGGGATGAGAAAGAAAGGGTAGCCGACCGGTGGGAGTTTAGACATGAGACTGGAAGGCTTTAAGGAAAAGGTGGGTTTTTAATGTTCGTTTGAAAGAGGTCAGATTAGGGAAAGTTCTGATGGAGCGGGGGAGCTTGTTCCAATGGAGGGGTGCGGCGCGGGAGAAGTCTTGGATACGTGCGTGAGAGGAGGTAATCAGAGGGGAAGAGAGGCGACGATGATTAGGACTTATTACCCACAATTATGTTATTGATTAATCCTTATAACTAAGTGGCATATGTTCACTATACCTTCTCTTTGACATTTAATAGATTAATGCAGTGGTTCCCAAACTGTGCCGCAGCGCACTCACAGGGGTGCCACGGCCAGAGCCGGAGGTAAGCAAGACGTGAGACTACTTTGTAATTATTTTGGCTTGGCGGTGCCTTGAAAAAATTATGTTGACCATAAGTGTGTTTCAAACTGGGAAAGTTTAGGATTCACTAGATTACTGGTGAAGATGGCACCTCCCCTATGATGAAATAAATGTAAAGTGGGACAAGACAAACAATAAATTGTCCAGTGTGGTGGATTATATTGAGGTAAAGGAAGGGTGCCTTCCAAAATGACAATTCCGCTATCTAAAAAAAAAAAAAGACAAATTTATCCAAACAAACTGTACCTCGTTTCTCACACTAATAAAGGATGAGTTACTAGTTTTTTTTATTTCTTTAGAAGTCTAGCGGATTTCATGCTTTAATGGGTCAAAGCTAATTTAGCAGCATGAGTGGAACCTACACAAAATTAGGCAGGTGGTTTAAGTGTTGACTTTAATTTTTCTTTGCGGTCCTTCTATACATAGCTATCCTGAGTGTCTGGGAGAACAAAACCATGGCTACTCAAGATTTATTTACCGATCCTGAGGAATGAGAAGCTTTTCTTATTTATTGGGTCTCTTAGTGGACCTCTGTCTAAAAATACGATCGCAGTTTTAGCCAAAAGAGAGGATAGGGCAGGACCAACCACTTAGTGGTTTCAGCTTCATGAAAGGGATAGATTCTATCCACTCTCTTAAAATTGGAACGCCAGGTGTATTATATATTTGTGCTGCTTAAAAAGCCGCAATGTAAGATAGCTAGGTCTACCATATCATATTCCCATATACTTAATGTCTTATAAGTACATCTACAATTTCAGGGTTCAACGTCCTGGGCTCCTCGTCTTCACCATCAGTCTATCCGAAATGAATCCAGAGAGCAACATGAAGAAAGCTCTTACATACTACCCAAACCTTCACACATCCGAGACCTGGGGGTAAATGTATAAACCTCCGGATTCTTCAACTCCGGCGTCTTCAGCGCTTAAATTTAAAGCAACGCTGCCTTGTAAAAGGAAACTTGCCTTTACAAGGCAGCGCCGCTTTAAATTTAAGCGCTGAAGACTGCGAACTCGCCGGAGTTGAAGAATCCGGAGGTTCATACATTTACCCCCAGGTCCATTTAATCCCTTAACATGTTGTGATACACAATATTAAATCATCCATCTAATTAACTCCTTATTTTGTTCCAGGGATTGCACTGAAGATTCTATATGAGGAATACAATCTACACATAAAGCCTCTATTACAAACAGGTAAATAATTATTGCATGCTACACAAATGCAATTGTCTTGCAGGCCTTTTTCCCCCTCACAGACTCAGAATAGTTTTCTTATCCTCATTTCTCTTTACTTTTTCAAACTTAGCAAACAAGACACCCATAGCTATGGGCCTACCTACAATAGGTGTATTTTGACTTTTCATGGCTAGTTCCAGATACATGACGCAGGCTGCGTACAAAGACAGCAAAGCAAGCTGCAACCAAGATCGCCAATCTCCATGCAAGTTATTGACCCATACGCAATGCTCTCCGCTCAGAAAACATTACCTGATGAGGAGGTGGTTGCGCTCTTATTTTTTTATTTTCTCTGTTTAGATAGCAACAGCTTTACCTGCAGTTATTAATGGTAGCAAAGAATGGCCCACAAAGCCAGCCCTGTGACTGTAGGCATGCCCATAGGGAACAACAAAATGACCCTCCAGTTCCTTACAGGAAATCAGACTTAACAAAACCAAAAAACCCCCATATAATTTACTAATCCCACACCTGCCTTACTCAACTGAGGGGGCAGGGGGGCACAGCAGACACTGAAGGTGGAGTCCCACTATATACTTTCCAAGAGTGTCTACTCAGCTGATCAAGGATTAACCCACATGCTGGGGCTGCCAATGGAGTAACATAGCTGCTGAGATAGAGGGGAAAAAGCAACCGCCAGTCTGATTCAATTGGAGGAAAGGGGGGGGGGGGGGGGGGGCGGGGATAAATCGCTTCTGATCTAATGTTTGAGTCCTATCTCTCTGGATTCACGATTGTCCTTTATTTTAATTAACAGTCGTAAACCTGGATAACCTTTTCTGCTTAAAATTTGTCTAACCCCTTCTTAAAAATATCAATTGAATCTGCTATCACAACCTTTCCGGACAGTAAATTCCATATCTTGACTGCCCTTACTGCAAAGAACTCCATCCTTTGCTGGTTGTGAAACTTTCTCTTCACTAACCTTAGGGGGTGACCGCGTGTCCTGTGTATAGTCCTTGGGGTAAAAAGTTCCCATGAAAGTTCTGTATTCCACCACCTTAACTCTGCTCTCCAGCTCCTTGTCTCCTCCGTGAGGTCCTCCGGCCCCTATCTCTACCCCGCTGGGGGCGCTCACCTCTATTCTAGCTGTTCATTGAGCTTCTGAGTTACTGTGATTTCTGTTAACTGTACTGTGCTGTCTCACCCTGTATCGTGTTTCTGTCTGTCCCTGTACGGCGCTACGGATACCTAGTGGCGCCCTATAAATAAAAATTATTAATAATAATAATAATAATAATATATTGACCCTTAATGTATTTGTACATAGTAATATCGCCTCTTGGATGACCATTTTCTATAGTAAACATGCCTAAACTGGATAACCATCTCTCATAACTTAATGACCCATACCCTTTATCAATTGTCACCCTTCTCTGAACACTATTATTAAAAAAAAAAAAATAATAAAAATAAAAAAAATGACATTTTGGAACTAAAGTGGTGAACAGAACTGAGGTCTTACTAACAATTTATATAGTGGCAGAATTACACTGACTTCCCTTGCATCGTTGCCCCTTTTTATGCATGCCAATACTTTATTGCCCTTGCTGCTTGCCATTGAGCACTACTGTCAAGTCTACTGTCTACAAGAACTCCCAAATCCTTTTCCATTTTAGATTCTCCTAAATTAATTCCATTTAATTTATAGATTGCGTTCTTGTTTTTGATCCCTGAATGCATAACCTTACATTTATCTGTGTTAAACCTCATATTCCATTTAGCCGCCCAATCCTCCAGTTTATTTAAGTCCCTCTGTACAGAAGCTACATCTTGCTCTGATTTTATTACCTTACAGAGTTTAGTGTCATCTGCAAAAATAGAGACTTTACTCTCTAAACCATCACCAAGGTCATTAATATATTAAAAAGGAGTGGCCCCAGCACAGAACTTTGAGGTACTCCACTTAAGACTTTTGACCAATTAGAAAATGTTCCATTTATCACAACTTTCTGTTCCCTATTCTCTAACCAGTTTTCGATCCAAGTACAAATGTTTCATAGACCCAGTTCCCTTATTTTGTAAGCCTCTTGTGTGGCACTGTATCAAAGGCCTTTGCAAAATCAAAGTAGACCACATCTACTGTACCACGACAGTCTAAGCTTCCACTAACTTCTTCTTAGAAACAAATTAAATTAGATTGCCATGCCCTATCCCTCACAAATCCATGCGGATTCCCACTAATAATCTTATGGTGCACCAAGTAATCCTGAATACTATCCCTTAATACACCTTCCAGTAGTTTTCCTACTATTGATGTCAGGCTTACAGGTCTATAATTCCCTGGTTGCGATCTCATTCCCTTTTTAAACCTCAGCACCACATCTGCTATTCGCCAATCCCTCAGTAATGAGCCAGATAAAATTGAATCTATGAAAATGAAGAACAGCGGGCTAGCTATTTCTGAGTGTAGCTCCATAAGAACACTTGGGACTCTGGACTTGGAGCTTTATTTATCTTATTTTTTTTTCAGTCACCTTTGGACTTTTTCCTTTGTCAGCCAAGCATTAATGGAATTAATAAACAAATAAATAATGGGCGCTCAAAGAACATAAACCATACAATTATTTGCTAATTACCTGCAGCTCCCACCTGGCAATCTGCTGAAATTACCAACGAGTAAACAAATATAGATAAAGTGGGGAAGCGTTGGTAAAGCAATTTATTACATAAAAAGTTTAATCGGTTAAAACACATGTTGTATCAAACAATAAAATATTGACCTACATCAACAATATATATTACAAATAAAGTTATTATAAAATATCCCTTTGAATATCAATCCGGATTGACCATACAATAATGCATGAATTGTGCATTTAATTATCACCAGCTAATAATGAATCGTGTGATTGCATATGAAAGGAAAAACCACAGTGGTTTAGAATGTGGAGCTGTTATTTAGTGGAATCCCAATTGCTCCAAATAATCCACCTTTTTTAATGTCTTATATACTCCTTGAGGATTATGCACTTGATGTATATACTCTGGTATAAGTTCAAAAATTATTTGCATAACATATTTTATATAGATGGTCCTATCTCCTTGCGGACTTGAGAATGGTGCTGTATATACATAATGTCCTTCCAAGATAACTCGGATGGTTGTAAGAAATAAATTAGGACGTCAGATCGACATCCAACAATTGGGCCAGACTGCACTTGGCTTTCTGCGAGATATTAGGCAGCGTCCGAAGTTTGGTTCACCAGGTATCCACAGCGTTCTCAGCACTCCTAGCTCGTCAGCTCTCACTACAGTCCATAGAATTGATACTCGGGATTCCGGAATAAATCACCTGACGTGTTTCATCAGAGGTTAGTAATGCAATCAGAGCACTGACTCCTTTAAATGGCATGTCCATTAATATTCATCCAATCGGGAGTTTGATCGCCACCCTTAGAGCCAATCAAGCGGGGCTATGGTTAACTGATCAGCATATTCGCTGCTCATTCGCTAATCTTAGACCATTCAATAATAAATAACACCGCAATAACTATTTGCAATCTAGTTTTTCCTCATTATATCATTATGTTAATCTCATTGATCTTGATAGAATCGTACAGAGATTCAGATGACTTATTATTCAGTTTCATTATTATTTTCATTTAAATACATAATCATTCTCGATCTAAATCATAAATACATACAGATTTGGGTTATAGATATAGCCCAGGTTATGAATAGGAGTCGCTCTCAAACTAGGTCATACACATAAAAAGTATTATAAAGATTTAATATATCGAATGGAAAGACACTCTACACACAGATATATCTCTTGCTGATCCTTGTAGTAGTTTCAAAATAATTATAACATAACTCCCATACTAATTTCAGACAATGCCAATTATAATATTATATATTGTTTTCAATTTGTGATGCATGACAGAATGTATACTAATATAAGACTTAATGACTTCCAACCAACAGGGTAAAGAACAATTACAATACCCATTAAGATACCACATATATAAAGAATTCTTTCTTTTTTGGTCCATATTATATTATTTAGCTCCAAGCTATCATTCAGACCATGCTTCACGTTTGCATAATTTCCCAAATCTATCCCCTCCTCTTTTGGTGTTTTCAATCTGCTCAATAGCTTTGATTCGGACATATTTCAAATCACCAATCTTACATTTGTTGATATGTTCAGATAACGTATGTGTTTTTACGTTCTTGGTAATGTTTCGTCTATGTTCCAAGAAACGCAAACACATTGATCAAATCGTACGTCCTATATGCTGCATACCACACTTGCAGTCTATAAGATATATAACATAATCAGACCTGCAGTTCAAAAGTTTCTTAATAGGAAATGTTTCATTAGACACAAAATATGTAAAATCATTAGCTCCATGGTCTACTGAGACACATGTTAAGCAGCGTTTTCTCCCACATCTATAGAAACCTGGTTATCTGTTAAGCCAATTAAGAGGACTATTCAATGTCCGATTTTTCTCCATAGGGACTTGATTACTAACTTTTATCAATGCAGTATTTCTCTAGACCTTAAGAGATGACTCGGTACGAATCTATCTCTAAGATTACTGTGTCAGTCATCCATTCAACAAGGGTATCCGTGTCCACTATTAGAAAGGGCTGAAAAAGAGATGGAACAGATGGATAGGAATCTATTATTGACCCAGAAAAAAGAATCCTTTGAGGCGTCTCAGGATAGGTCGTTAATATTTGTGACTCAATATAATAACTCAGCACAAGATATAAGAAGGATCATTGCTAAGAATTAAAATATTCTAGAAATGGATGACTTAGTTGGTACCCAAATTAATAAAGGGAGAAATATTGTCTTTAGGAAGGCACGTAATCTTAGAGATAGATTAGCACTTTTGAACTGCAGGTCTGATTATGTTATATATCTTATAGACTGCAAGTGTGGTATGCAGTATATAGGACGTACGATTAGATCAATGTATTTGCGTTTCTTGGAACATAGACGAAAAAATTACCAAGAACATAAAAACACATACGTTATCTGAACATAACAAATGTAAGATTGGTGATTTGAAATATGTCAGAATCAAAGCTATTGAGCAGATTGAAAACACCAAAAGAGGAGGGGATAGATTTGGGAAATTATGCAAACGTGAAGCTTTTTGGATATTTAAATTAAGAACACTATCGCCTCATGGTCTGAATGATAGCTTGGAGCTAAATAATAAATAAAGAATTCTTTCTTTTTTGGTCCATATTATATGTGGTATCTTAATGGGTATTGTAATTGTTCTTTACCCTGTTGGTTGGAAGACATTAAGTCTTATATTAGTATACATTCTGTCATGCATCACAAATTGAAAACAATATATAATATTATAAATGGCATTGTCTGAAATTAGTATGCTCCCAAATTATTTTGAAACTACTACAAGGATCAGCAAGAGCTATATCTGTGTGTAGAGTGTCTTTCCATTCGATATATTAAATCTTTATAA
The DNA here is from genome assembly GCF_038048845.1 of Mixophyes fleayi. Lineage (NCBI taxonomy): Eukaryota > Metazoa > Chordata > Amphibia > Anura > Limnodynastidae > Mixophyes > Mixophyes fleayi. The sequence goes on from NC_134408.1 coordinate 72,953,558, forward strand.
TGATTTTTATGTGTATGACCTAGTTTGAGAGAGACTCCTATTCATAACCTGGGCTATATCTATAACCCAAATCTGTATGTATTTATGATCTAGATTGAGAATGATTATGTATTTAAATGAAAATAATAATGAAACTAAATAATAAGTCATCTGAATCTCTGTAGGATTCTATCAAGATCAATGAGATTAACAATGATATAATGAGGAAAAACTAGATTGCAAATAGTTATTGCGGTGTTATTTATTATTGAATGGTCTAAGATTAGCGAATGTATTTAGGATCGATATTCTGCCTAGTAACAGCGTGGGGCTAAATTATATGATTGGAGGACTGTTTTCCAAATTCCGATTGGACAGAGTTTGAGAAGTGGATTTGAAGATACTGAATGGATAGGTATTATCTTCTCTATACATAATCTCCACAGAACCCGCTGAGAGTAATAAGCGGCTTTACAAAGCGGGATGATACCTTATCTGCTATCTCTACTCTATATCAATTACCTAGCTGCAACGAGCAGCGAATATGCTGATCAGTTAACCATAGCCCATAGAAGGACATTATGTATATACAGCACCATTCTCAAGTCCGCAAGGAGATAGGACCATCTATATAACATATGTTATGCAAATAATTTTTGCACTTATACCAGAGTGTATACATCAAGTGCATAATCCTCAAGGAGTATATAACACATTAAAAAAGGTGAATTATTTGGAGCAATTGGGATCCCACTAAATAACAGCTCCACATTCTAAACCAATGTGGTTTTCCTTTCATATGCAATCACACGATTCATTATTAGCTGGTGATAATTAAATGCACAATTCATGCATTATTGTATGGTCAATCCGGATTGATATTCAAAGGGATATGTTATAATATTTTTATATGTAATATATATTGTTTATGTAGGTCAATATTTTATTGTTTGATACAACATTGTTTAACCGATTAAACTTTTTATGTAATAAATTGCTTTACCAGCGCTTCCCCACTTTATCTAAATTAATAGAATTGTTACATTTCTATTTTTATGTCTGAGGGGGATTTTTCTAAACCATTTGTCCACTTGTTTTTTTAAAATATTGGTCTAATTTATCATTTGCATCGTTAAAATATATTGTAATAAAAAAGGTTGTTTAATCCGCACTCAAAAAAAAATTGTAAAACTGCTTCCTTAAAAATATAATTTAGCCAGTTAAAACAGGTACAGCTACTAATCTAAATTCACTAAGCCAATTTCTTCATTAAACTGGTAGGTCTCCCAAATAACCTACAGTTGAAAGCAGTTTGTGTACTTTTCAATAAAATTTAATACAGATGTTTGATTTTATTTTTTTTCTGCCTGTTGGACACATTTTATTTCCTTTTTTTTTTTAAGGAATAATTTAAATTATTCCATACTAGGTTCATGCCTGGGGCTTACTTGCTAAATTGGTGTTTTTCAGAAAGTGGATGACCCATTTATGGACACCCAAATTAGGCATTTACTTACTGCTCCACCGGAAGCAATGGCCATATCCTTCAGCTGATTCTTTCTATTATCACCAAAACCTGGGGCTTTTACAGCAACCACTTGAAGACCAACTTTAAGCCTAAAATAGAAAACAATTAGAAGTTTGGTCAGTCACGACCTCTTTGAAAGGGCTAAAATCCAATTCAGTATTTTACTACTTCCAGGTTAATACATTAAAGATTGCAGCTTCTATTAAACATTTGAAATATATTAAATATAAATACACTCAATAAAGGTATTGGCCGCTTTAAATACCATTGCATGTTTATACCCCAGCCACACAATTTAATCTGTTCTGGCCTCTATTACAAAAAGATAATTTAAAATACTAGCTAGTTAATTCTGCAGCTCCCAGAGCATTCAAACACAAATTGCATGATTCAGCTTTTGTGGAACAAACTCTTCATCTTATCAATATTATTTGCTACAAGTTAAAAAGGTATATAAAATATGCATCACAAGTTGTAATACCCTACTCTTAACAGACTGGAATATCTATTTACCTGTTTAAAACTAAAGTACTCAGAGCCTCCCCATCAACATCTTCAGCTATTATTACCAAGGGTTTGCGGTGAGCATTAGCAATCTCAAGAGCAGGTACTATAGATTGAACATTGGAGATTTTCTTTTCACTGAGTAGAAGGTAAGCATCCTGGAATTCACATTTTTGACCTAAGAGCAAGGAGAAAAACCAAAATAGTAATCTTTTTTCCTATCCAGATCTCATCAGCAGGGTAAGGCTTTGCATTATGCCAATCGTCCCCTGCACCAGATATCAATCTCTTAAAGAAAAACTTTCACAAATTACATTATCTGCTAGGTCTACAGTGCAGAGTAGTCTGAGCCAATATAAATCTATGGCAAACTATCTGCTTGGTAGAAGGTCTTCTGTTCGGAGAGCTGTGCTTCGATGACAGAGCTTGGAGCCAGTGTAACGTAATCAGCGCACACCGATAGCAGCATAGTATAGCATAGTAATTGGCAGGATCTTTGTGATCTTCACGCCTCAGGTTGTCTGGTTTAATAAAAGTCAACTCCCTTCTTTAGGCAAGGGTCATCTCTGTATGATACCTAGCCAACACACATCTGTAACCTGCTATAAGTACGGTGCAAGAACGTATATCCTACTCAACCAACCCTCTGTTTGCCTCGTCTCACAGTGACCAGTACTCAAACAATATTTACTAAAAGAGGTACTCACCATTTTTTTTTTTATTCATCTAAAAATCACACAACCTTTTTATGGTAAAATAAAATATACACTTTACTAATAACCATGGTCCAGCAATGATAGCTATTGCCAAAAGTTGTGTGTGGCTCCTGACTCCGTGCGTCTGAGCTCTCCTCCCACCAGTAAATGATTACAGTCATGTTCAAAAGTTTTGAGAATGACAAATATTTTTCACAAAATATTTTTCACAAAGTCTGCTGCCTCACTTTTTATGATGCCAATTTGCATATACTCCTGAAGGTCATGAAGAGTGATAAGATTAAGTGCAATTAATTTCAAAGTCTCTCTTTGCCATGACAATGAACTTTATCCTAAAAACAACATTTCCACTGCATTTCAACCCTGCAACAAAAGGATCAGCTGACATCAGGTCAGTGATTCTCTCGTTAACACAGGTGAGAGTGTTGACAAGGCCAAGGCTAAAGAGATCACTGTAATGCTGTTTGAGTTAGAATCAGGGGCGGAATGGCCATCTGGCACTTCTGGCAAATGCCAGAAGGGCCGTAGCTAGATGGGCCAGCCAACACTTCCCCCTGCTTTCTGATGGCTGGCTCCTCCCCAGGAACCAGCTACCTCCGTTGCGCTGGATCACTCTGCACTGTGCCCTGTAATGTGGACACAGTCTGCAGATTTTTATTTTTCTCAATGAGGAAGGAAATCGCGCGGGGGGGCCGCGATTTTCGGGGGGTGGAGGGTCGCGGGAGGTGCCGCGATTTTCGGGGGTGGAGGGTGCCGCGATTTTAGCAAGGGGGGGGGGGGGGGGAGTTGTCAGGAGTGTGAGAGAGCCATGGTGGAATGAGTGCAGGAAGAGGACAGAGCCAGGGGCAAAAGGGGTGCTGGAAGTGGGGTGAGAGCCAGGGGGAAAAGAGGGTGCTGGAAGTAGAGTGAGAGAGCCAGGGGGAAAAGGGGTGCTGGAAGTGGGGTGAGAGAGCCAGGGTGAAAAGGGGGTGCTGGAAGAGGGGTGAGAGCCGGGGGAAAAGGGGGTGCTGGAAGAGGGGTGAAAACTCAAGCCTTCATACTCCATTCAGGTATATTTTCTATACCCCCACTTCTAAATTTCCACTTCGACCACTGCCCTCGGCCCCTGCTCCCGACTGGCTGTGTGAGCTGACAGCTGCTGATCCCTCCTCGCCCAGCGCGCCCAGTAGGAGAACAGGACACAGGATGCCATAATCAGGTAAGTTTATATATTTTCTCGTGTCCAATGTGTTTTTCACCATCCTTTCTTGAACTGCGGGCACTACTGTGTATCCAATGATGTTTAAAACACTATGTATTGCTCATTATTGCGCTGTAATGTTTCTTGCATATTTATCTGTACAGAGATTTTTAATTAAGAGGAAAAAACGCTGCTTGTCATACATTTTATCTGTGATTGTGTCAATATATCTATTTTTCTTTGCATTGTAAATGGGGTATTAAGCTGCTCCTGGGACTCACACTCAGTATCTGATATGCTGTCCCAAATTTTTATTTGTGAATGAGTTTTTGTCTGGTCACTACTATTGATTTGGGGCACTACTGTATGGCATAATGTAATTTGTGGGCACAATTGTGGCAGAATATGATTTGGGGGCACTACTGTATGGTATATGATTTGGGGGCACTACTATGCCATAATATGATTTGTGGGCACTACTGCATGACTAAATATGAATTGAGGGTAATATTATGTGACATAATATGACCTGAGGGCACTGCGATGTGACATATGAGCTGGGGGCACTATGGTGTGGCATAATATGAACTTCTGCCAAAGGCAAGTCTCTCATTGTTGAATATGACGGAAGCCCAAAGAAGTTGCTGTACCAGGGCCCAAAATTCCTCGTCAGCCCTGCCTGTGAGTGAAGGGCGTAGACGTCTCCAGGTAAATAATCTAAATGTTTCCTATCTAATCAAACTGACGGATAACAGCCAATTATCTCTCACCCTCCTTTACCCCCCTTAATTTATATACTGTGTTATTTAAAATGACTAGAAAAGACGCATATCCAGTTACTGTAGTAAAAAAAATATTTTTCTCTGATATTTTGCTGTAGATGGAAATACTTTTAATGTGGGTTCAAATGATCGTTCAATAGTTATGTTTTTTCTGATATATTTGTTAGTTTTATTTCACGTGAATGATTCATGAAAATTCTGCCACTACTATTTAATTGAGGGAAAAGGGTACCTGTTAACTATATGTGTGTGTAAGTATTCTGTTGTTGCCATTTTCTGGGAGATTTGAAAATAGCAAAACATTGGTTTCCTACAGTGGCGCCTGTATAATTGGTGGCATTGCTGTAGTATGGGGTGACGTAGTGGTGGCAATGTTGTAGTGTGTTTGGGGCTTAGTATTGCTAATAAGTAGGAGAGAGTATTGCTGTAATGTGGGGGGTGACGACGGATGCTGTAATGTGGGAGTGATGCTGGTTGCTGTAATGTGGGGAATGGGGGGGTAATGCTGGTTGCTGTAATGTGGGTGGGTATTGATGTAGTATGAGTGTGTGTGGGGGGCTTTTTACTGCTGTAATTTTGGTACAAATAATGTATTGTCATGGTATTTATTGATGTAATATGGGTGCTAACAATATAATGTTGAGGGTCATTAGGAGAAATAAATACCCCCCCCCCCCCCCACACACACACATACTACATCATGTTGTACTGCACCAGCAACGCACACTACCCCAGCATCAGTGTGCAACAATATAGTGCATGAAGCCTGTGTGCTTTAATGCCAGGGCTGATTTTTAGTCCCAGTCCGGCCCTGGTTGGAATAACATACTGGAAAATTTAAAAGGAGGGGGTGGCTTGAAATCATTGTTATTCCTCTGTTAACCATGGTTACCTGCAAGGAAACACATGCAATCATCATTGCTTTGCACAAATAAAAAAGGCTTCAAAGGCAAGGATATTGCTACTAGTAAGATTGCACCTAACAATTTATCAGATCATCAAGAATTTGACGGATAGAGCTTCAATAGCTGTGAAAAAGGCTTCAGGGTGCTCAAGAACGTCCAGCAAGCGCCAGGACTGTCTCCTAAAGTTGATTCAGCTGCAGGATCGGGACACCACCAGTGCAGCGCTTGGTCAGTAATAGCAGCAGGCAGGTGTGAGTGCATCTACATGCACAGTAAGGCAAAGACTTTTGGAGAATGGCCTGGTGTCAAGGCAGCCAACAAAGTAGCCACTTCTCTCCAGGAAAAACAGCAGGGACAGACTGATATTCTGCAAAAGGTACAGGGATTGGACTGCTGAGGACTGGGGTAAAGTCATTTTGTCTTATGAAGCCCCTTTCATATTGTTTGGGGCATCTGGAAAAACGCTTGTCTGGAGAAGGAAAGGTAAGCGCTACCATCAGTCGTGTGTCATGCCAACAGTAAAGTATCCTGAGACAATTCATGTGTGGGGTTGCACTAAGACATTGTGAGTGATCCCACTCCCTTGGCTAAGAACGCAGCCATGAATAAAGAATGGAACCAAAACATTCTCCAAGAGCAACTTCGTCACCAAACTGTTATAGGATGGTTGGGTGAACAATGCCTTTTCCAGCATGATAGCGCACCTAGCCAAAGGCAAAAGTGATAACCAAGTGGCTTGGGGATCAAAACATTGAAATTTTGGGTCCATGGCCAGGAAACTCCCTAAACCTTAATCCCATTGAAAACTTGTGGTCAATCCTCAAGAGGCGGGTGAACAAACAAAAACCCAAATTCTGACAAACTCCAAACATTGATTAGGCAAGAATGGCTGGCTATCAGTCGGTATGTGACCCAGAAGTTTATTGAAAGCATGCCAGGGTGAATTGCAGCGGTCTTCAAAAATAAGGGTCAACACTACAAATATTGACTCTCTGCATAAACTTAATGTAATTGTCAATAAAAGTCATTGGCACTTATGAAATGCTTGTATTTTTACTTCAGTATACCATAGCAACATCTGACAAAAAGGTCTTAACACTGAAGCAGCAAACTGTGAAAACCAATACTTGTATCCTTCTCAAAACTTTTGGCCACGACTGTATACTGAATTCATAATATAGCACATTATCATTCCATTTAAAAGTGCAGAAAAATAGAGGGCAGCTAAACCCTGGAAATTATGTCAAGGACTGGATATAGAAAAGCAAGAACTCGAACTCAAGGCTCGCATGGAAAAACCTGCATTAATCATTGGACTTCGGTTGTTATTAATACCACCTACCATGAAAAATACTGTATGGATCAGGGAAATAAGAAAAATGTAAAAATCATCAGAGTGCAGAAGTCATGTATTTGATGTATTCTAAAAATGCAAGTGATCCCACTTACTGCATTATAAAAAGGGATGCTAGAAAATTTGTGAACCCTTTAGAATTTCCTGAATATCTCTCTAAAATGTGACCTTAAATGTGTACATTTTTTTTTTTTTTTTTAAATAAGGCAGGGCCACCCAACTCCCACCTGATTGGCAATGGCATTACAGTTATTTGCTTAACTGAACATAGAGGTTCACATACTTTTTCAGAAAATAAAATATTTAATGTTTTAAGTCAATAAAACATGCCAAAGGCTATACTTATTCATTCAAGTTACTGGGTATCAATTTTTATCACTATGAAGAATCATTTATGCAAAAGTTCAGAAAATTATTAAGTGTTCACAAAGCTTCAAGCATATCCACACAACTGACTCTTCCTCGTTCCCCAAATGCAACCCTCTCCACACACACACCTCTAACTTTCCCTATCTCTCCACATAATACAAATAACCTGTTCCATTGTGTACTGTAGCAGATTCTAATTTGCCATACTTAATGTTTGCTGGACACCTGCTACTCAAGCTTCCTCTAAAGGAATAAAATTTAATTAAGTGGTTGAGTGTGGAGGGAAAAAAAACACACAAACAATCATAGCTGAAGAAACAAAATCCTTTAGCACGCAATTATTCTCCTTTGCTAGCATAAAAAAAGTCTCAATACATACTATTATAGGATAACTTCATTCAAAGGACCACTAAACACCAAGATGGATATCTTCAGATATTGCCATATAGGTAAAAAGAGGAGTTCAGTGCTACTTTTTAAGTTTGATTGTATTCTTTAGGAGAAGTCTTTATATAACAGATACTGCAAGCTTACACAGACTCCCATGTGGAGTGCAGCATATGGGGGAAAAATGGAGCCGCATCAGGTTGCACACCTCTCCTAATCCTTGTTCAGATCGAGGAAGACTCCGGAAAAGAGGACTTTTGCACACTGTAAAATTAATTTCTCAGTTTATTGTTGGACACTGCGGGGTATAGCAGGTGGACTTGGAGCAAGTGCACTTTAAGATTTAAAGTGTTGAGAGGACAGCTCCTCCCCTACTATGCCCCTTCTAGAGGGAACCATCTCAGTAATTTATTTTTACAAAGCCCTGAAGAGAGCCTAACAAGTCAAAACAAGAAACACCATATCAGGAAACAAACCAGTAAAAAAAAAAAACAGAGCAAAGGGAGGGAGTGCAGTGTCCACAATGGACCAAGATATATTTTACAGAGTTAAAAAAAGAAAAAAGAAAAACAAAACAAAACACACCTTTTTCTGGAATACCACTGGGGAACAAATTTCCATTGCAATCCCTCCAATCACTTTAAATTTGGAAGAGGTGCGGACTGAATCATGTAGCAGCCCGGCACAACTGTCTGGCCGAAGCACAGTAATACATCGCCCACGAAGCAGACAGCCCTGGTCGAATGTGCTTTCAAGCCCTCAGGCACCAACCTAGCCGAGAGAAATTAATGCTAATCGAATAGTCAAAGTTATCCAATGAGCAAGAAACACCCAAGGGGCCAACAACGCTTGTGCTTATCGCCCAGTACACAAATTGGTAGTTTTGTGATCAAAGTGGTACGATCCACATAGCACCCAACAGCCCGGACTACATCTGTAAGCTGCAATGATGCATCAAAAAACAACAATCACTGGGGGGTTTTGTTTTCTGCATCCGAGGATGATAGCTTGGACAGAAAGTGTTGCACACAGCTTTGTCTGAGCATACCCTACCCTAGAGGCAGCTTTAGAATACCCCATAGCAACAATTTCCCCCAGAGAAGATAGAGAATTTTTGTACATGCATTAAATCTTTCTCTATTTCTCATTCTATACTGGGTTTCCACCCTTTACACTCATCGGTTCAGTTTTGAATTTTTTTTGGGTGTGGGTGTTATGCTCCTTGCACCTCATCTGTTGTGATTTAGTAAATTATAAACTGGGAAGATTGAGAAGTACATTGTTCAGTGTTACAGTTACACTTCACTGCATCTCCGTAGAGGAGTGAGGAGCCGATATTTTACAGTCTATTAAAATCCTTCCAAATCTTAAGGACAGTTTTCTTATGGGAGTAAATACAGAAGAAAAAAAAACCACACACAACGGTTGTCAGCGCTTCTCCTTTTCACTGTATATCTAGCAAAATGAAAACATGAGGTATTCGTTCATATTTTGACCAAAACATTTAAGCCTGCATCGCAGCATCAAAGGCACCTCATATTCAGGTCCTACACATAATCATTAATTTATATAGCGCCACTGATTCCGCAGCGCTGTACAGAGAACTCACACAAATCAGCCCCTGCCCCATTGGAGATTACAGTCTAAATTCCCTTACATACACACACACAAACAGACAGAGACTATAGCTAATTTTGATAGTAGCCAATCAACCTACTAGTGTATTTTTGGGAGTGTGGGAGGAAACCAACGCAAACACGGGGAGAACATACAAACTCCAGATTAAAGCCAAGGTCAGGAATTGAACTCATGAGTGATATGAGGCAGAAGTGCTAGCCACTTAGCCACCGTGCTGCCCTACACTGACCTATATATGCTTTAAACACCATTAAAATGCAGTTAAAATCAGATGCACTCACCTCCCAGGTATAGGGGTTTACATCTAGCAAGGGCTGGCTTGTGAGCCACACCCAAACGTGCCTTAAATAGGCTTGATGGACAGCCGCAATGAGAACAAGGCAATATTGTAACATATAATATGGGATATAGCGAGCGCAGGCTAGTTATTTCTCTGGTTTGGTTTCAAAATATTAGGACCTGCATATAATGAGTGGACAGTCAAGTAAAACCCTCCAGTTATTGTAAATATATATAGCAGCTCCGTAACACAGCCTTTATATCAATGCCAAATAATGGATTTACTTGCTCTGTAACAGGGATCCGAGCGCAAGTCACTGAAATCTTTATACACTAAGGGCCAGATTCATCTTTGGACGTAGCCCATTTGTGTGCTGTGAAACAGCTCTGTGTGCGCACCAGAACAGGACTTGCCCTAGTGAACACAACTGTATGCCATTCATGTCTGAACGCAAATGATACAACTGCCTACAACTTGAAAGCCGGAACTGGGATGGACGGACGTAAACAATGTACACTATGGGCGTTTCTATGCAGATGTGGCAGATTCATATTCAAGGCATCTTTTTTCACTGTATCATTTGTGCCAAATGATAGTGATGATTACATATATGCATGCCAGAACATGTGTTTGCAAATAGGTGAAACTGCAAAAATTCAATTTCTGTACAGTACGGATTAACATCCTGATTTCCGTTGGGTGTGAAACATTGACAATGGAAACGTAGGCAGTTATCTTGACG